>NC_053118.1:40733822-40743822 GCF_010015445.1 Perca fluviatilis
TGCAAGCACACACATTGTTGATGTAAAGTTATTCTCTGTCAGAGTTGATGTAAAAACAAAATGGCGGTCAGCGGAATGCTAGGGAATGCTAGAGGAGGAAACACACAGTGACAGGGAAGTAGAACAAAGACACGACACAAGAAACAACAGACACACAAACAAAAACAGGAAACGAAGAATGAAACATACACAAGGATAGAAGTAAAACTAGACAGAGAGGACACAGAGAACTGGTACCACACAAACCAAGGAACAAGCTGGAGACATTAAACACATCATAACATCAAACATTTAGAGATCAGAGCTGAAGGTGAACAGATTATTTTAGTTAGTGCTCCACTCCGTGGTCTTGTTTCTGACAGAATCTAAACTGTGGAAGAGAGTCAGGGCTCCATCTTTGGTGGAACAATCCTCAACTCATCCCTCACACACACACAAACAGAAGTGTATCTGTGGAAAGTGCTCTATAAATAAACGCTACTGTCTTATCTCCAGTGATGGCTGTAGTTATCATCTCAGATACAGCTTGAGGTTAGGAGGACATGACGATCTGGAATAATTCATCACAAACTTTAAACGAAAACACACGCAGCAGACACAGGAAACCATAACATGATCCCTTTAACAAGTAATGTGTGAATAATGTAAGCAAAAGGCTATTTGTTTTCCAAGTATGGCCACAATCTTCACAAGTGAAATACAAGCACAGGCCATGGGTGAACAAAGCATTAAGTGAAAACAGTGTAAGCTGCTTCTGCTAAAGGCTATTTTACAACAGAAATACCAGCCGCTAATGTAAAGGTAGAAACAAGGAGAAAAAGCAACAAAACCTCAAAAAAGGACAAAAAATGTCAAAAGAAAAACATAAAATAAAACAAAAAAACCTTCCTCTGTTAAATATGAGACACAAGCTACGTATGATTAACAGATTACTCTGATTCATCAGGTAGTAACAGATTACCTGGTTCATCAGGTAGTAAATAGATTACCTGATCCATCAGGTAGTAATAGATTACTCTGGTTCATCAGGTAGCAATAGATTACCACTCTGGTTCATCAGGTAGTAACTGATTACTCTGATTCATCAGGTAGTAATATATTACCCTGGTTCATCATAGGTAGGTAACAGATTACTCTTGGTTCATCAGGTAGTAACTGATTACTCTGATTCACCAGGTAGTACTAGATTACTCTGGTTCATCAAGGTAGTAACAGATTACCTCTGATTCATCAGGTGTAGTAATAGACTACTCTGATTCATCAGGTAGTAATAGATTACCTGATTCATCAGTTAGTAATAGATTACCCTGGTTCATCAGTTAGTAATAGATTACTGATTCATCAGTTAGTAATAGATTACCTGATTCATCAGGTAGTAATAGATTACCTGGTTCATCAGGGTGATAATTACTTGCCCAAATACCAGGTAGGAGCGTATTAAGGTAAGTGTAACATGTGTGTGTGTGTTATAATGTGTAAACGTAGGTAACTGATTGGATAAAGATCGGGGCCTGTTTCACGCCAACAACAAACAACCAGAAAAAACCAGGAAAACCGAGCATCCAGCATTTTGGTTTTGGTATGTAAGTTTTTATTTGGGTTTTAGTTAGGTTGAGGAGTAAAAAAAAAAAAAAAAACAAACATAAAAAAAGGAAACCGAAACAGATTGGTTGGTATGTTTTACGAAGGTTTGTTGTTGAGGAGGAGAGGATAGGACCAAAGATATCCGTTGCACTGGTTGAGAATGCGGTCGCTTGTGAGGCGCGAGCAGGAGCGTAGGATGAGAGGAGGTGAGAGGAGACTTTGAGGAGGAGAACTAGGGTCAGAAATGAGGAGGAGAGACTAGGGACGCTGAGGAGGAGAGACTAGGTCAGGCTGAGGAGGAGAGACTAGTCAGCTGAGGAGGAGAGACTAGGTCAGGCTGAGGAGGAGAGACTAGGTCAGACTGAGGAGGACAGACTCTGACTGAGGAGGAGGAGGAGAGACTAGTCAGCTGAGGGAGGAGAGACTAGGTCAGGACTGTGGAGGAGAGACTAGGGTCAGACTGAGGAGGAGAGACTAGGAGCTTAGGAGGAGACTAGAGCTGAGGAGGAGAGACTAGGTCAGGACTGAGGAGGAGAGAGTAGGGCTCAGGCTGAGGAGGAGAGACTAGGTCAGGCTGAGGAGGAGAGACTAGGGTCAGGACTGAGGAGGAGAGACTAGGTCAGCTGAGGAGGAGAGACTAGGCTCAGCTGAGGAGGAGAGACTAGGGCCAGAACTGAGGAGGAGAGACTAGGTCAGGCTGAGGAGGAGAGACTAGGTCAGCTGAGGAGGAGAGACTAGGGTCAGGACTGAGGAGGAGAGACCTAGGGCCAGCTGAGGAGGAGAGAGACTAGGCTCAGGCTGAGGAGGAGAGACTAGGTCAGGACTGAGGAGGAGAGACTAGTCAGCTGAGGAGGAGAGACTAGGGTCAGGACTGAGGAGGAGAGACTAGGCGAAGGCTGAGGAGGAGAGACTAGGTCAGACTGAGGAGGAGAGACTAGGTCAGGCTGAGGAGGAGAGACTAGGCTCAGACTGGAGGAGGAGACACTAGGCCAGACTGAGGAGGAGAGACTAGGTCAGCTGAGGAGGAGAGACTAGGTCAGCCGAGGAGGAGAGACTAGGGTCAGGCTGGAGGAGGAGAGACATAGTGGAGCTGAGGAGGAGAGACTATGAGCTAGGAGGAGAGACTAGGGTCAGGACTGAGGAGGAGAGACTAGGGTCAGGACTGAGGGAAGAGAGACTAGGTCAGCTGAGTAGGAGAGACTAGGGTCAGACTGAGGAGGAGAGACTAGGTCAGACTGAGGAGGAGAGACTAGGCAGCTGAGGAGGAGAGACTAGGTCAGACTGGAGGAGGAGAGACTAGGTCAGGCTGAGGGAGGAGAGACTAGGCAGAGCTGAGTGAGGAGGAGAGACTAGGGAGCTGAGGAGGGAGGAGAGACTAGGTCAGACTGAGGAGGAGAGACTAGGCTGAGACTGAGGAGGAGAGACTAGTCAGCTGAGGAGGAGAGACTAGGCAGCTGAGGAGGAGAGACTAGGTCAGGACTGAGGAGGAGAGAGAGAGTAGGTAGCCAGGAGGAGAGACTAGAGCTGAGGAGGAGAGACTAGGTCAGGGCTGAGGAGGAGAGACTATATCAGGACTGAGGAGGAGAGACTAGGCTCAGCGCTGAGGAGGAGAGACTAGGTCAGACTGGAGGAGGAGAGACTAGGTCAGCGTGAGGAGGAGAGACTAGGGTCAGGCTGAGGAGGAGAAGTAGGGTCAGGCTGAGGGAGGAGAGACTAGGTCAGCCGGCTGAGGAGGAGAGACTAGGTCAGACTGAGGAGGAGAGACTAGGCTAGCTGAGGCGAGGAGGAGAGACTAGGTCAGACTGAGGAGGAGAGACTAGGTCAGACTGGAGGAGAGACTAGGTCAGCTGAGGAGGAGAGACTAGGGTCAGGACTGGAGGAGGAGAGACTAGGTCAGGACTGAGGAGGAGAGACTAGGTCAGGACTGAGGAGGAGAGACTAGGCCAGCTGAGGAGGAGAGACTAGGTCAGACTGGGGAGGAGAGACTAGGTCAGGCTGGAGGAGGAGAGACTAGGTCAGGCTGAGGAGGAGAGACTAGGCAGCTGAGGAGGAGAGACTAGGTCAGGCTGAGGAGGAGAGACTAGGGTCAGGCTGAGGAGGAGAGACTAGGTCAGCTTAGGAGGAGAGACTAGTCAGCTGAGTCAGGAGGAGAGACTAGGTCAGACTGAGGAGGAGAGACTAGGGTCAGGCTGAGGAGGAGAGACTAGGAGCTGAGGAGGAGAGACTAGGTCAGACTGAGGAGGAGAGACTAGGAGCTGAGGAGGAGAGACTAGGTCAGGCTGAGGAGGAGAGACTAGGTCAGACTGAGGAGGAGAGACTAGGAGCTGAGGAGGAGAGACTAGGTCAGACTGAGGAGGAGAGACTAGGTCAGACTGAGGAGGAGAGACTAGGAGCTGAGGAGGAGAGACTAGGTCAGACTGAGGAGGAGAGACTAGGTCAGACTGAGGAGGAGAGACTAGGTCAGACTGAGGAGGAGAGACTAGGAGCTGAGGAGGAGAGACTAGGTCAGACTGAGGAGGAGAGACTAGGTAGGAGCTGAGAGAGGAGAGACTAGGTCAGCTGAGGAGGAGAGACTAGGCAGCTGAGGAGGAGAGACTAGGGTCAGGCTGAGGAGGAGAGAGACTAGGTCAGCCTGAGGAGGAGAGACTAGGTCAGGCTGAGGAGGAGAGACTAGGTCAGATTGAGGAGGAGAGCACTAGGTCAGACTGAGGAGGAGAGACTAGGTCAGCCGAGGAGGAGAGAGACTGTGTCAGACTGAGGAGGAGAGACTAGGTCAGGCTGAGGAGGAGAGACTAGGTCAGACTGAGGAGGAGAGACTAGGTCAGGCTGAGGAGGAGAGACTAGGGTCAGGCTGAGGAGGAGAGACTAGGGTCAGGCTGAGGAGGAAGAGACTAGGTCAGACTGAGGAGGAGAGACTAGTCAGCCGAGGAGGAGAGACTAGGTCAGGACTGAGGAGGAGAGACTAGGTCAGACTGAGGAGGAGAGACTAGAGCTGAGAGGAGGAGGAGAGACTAGGAGCCTGAGGAGGAGAGACTAGGGTCAGGACTGAGGAGGAGAGACTAGGTCAGACTGAGGAGGAGAGAAGGAGCCAGAGGAGTAGAGACTAGTCAGCTGAGGAGGAGAGACTAGGTCAGCCTGAGGAGGAGAGACTAGGTCACACTGAGGAGGAGAGACTAGGTCAGCTGAGGAGGAGAGACTAGTCAGCTGAGGAGGAGAGACTAGGTCAGGATTGGAGGAGGAGACTAGGGTCAGACTGAGGAGAGACCATAGGAGCTGAGGAGGAGAGACTAGGTCAGACTGAGGAGGAGAGACTAGGTCAGGCTGAGGAGGAGAGAGCTAGGTCAGACTGAGGAGGAGAGACTAGGTCAGGACTGAGGAGGAGAGACTAGTCAGCTGAGGAGGAGAGACTAGGGTCAGGACTGAGGAGGAGAGACTAGGGTCAGACTGAGGAGGAGAGACTAGGTCAGCTGAGGAGGAGAGAGACTAGGTCAGGCTGAGGAGGAGAGACTAGGTCAGACTGAGGAGGAGAGACTAGGCAGCTTAGGAGGAGAGACTAGGAGCTGAGGAGGAGAGACTAGGCCAGACTGAGGAGGAGAGAGTAGGTCAGCTGAGGAGGAGAGACTAGTCAGCTGAGGAGGAGAGAACTAGGTCAGCTGAGGAGGAGAGACTAGGTCAGACTGAGGAGGAGAGAGACTAGGCAGCTGAGGAGGAGAGACTAGGTCAGCTGAGGAGGAGAGACTAGGTCAGACTGAGGAGGAGAGACTAAGGTGACTGAGGAGGAGAGACTAGGTCAGCCTGAGGAGGAGAGACTAGGTCAGACTGAGGAGGAGAGACTAGGTCAGACTGAGGAGGAGAGACTAGGTCAGACTGAGGAGGAGAGAGACTAGGTCAGGCTGAGGAGGAGAGACTAGGTCAGACTGAGGAGGAGAGACTAGGGCAGACGCTGAGGAGGAGAGACTAGGGTCAGACTGGAGGAGGAGAGACCAGAGCTGAGGAGGAGAGAGACTAGGTCAGACTGAGGAGGAGAGACTAGGGTCAGGCTGAGGAGGAGAGACTAGGAGCTAGGAGGAGACTAGAGCTGAGGAGGAGAGACTAGGTCAGACTGAGGAGGAGAGACTAGGTCAGACTGAGGAGGAGAGACTAGGCAGCTGAGTGGAGGAGAGACTAGGGTCAGACTGAGGAGGAGAGACTAGGAGCTGAGGAGGAGAGACTAGGTCAGACTGAGGAGGAGAGACTAGGTCAGACTGAGGAGGAGAGACTAGGAGCTGAGGAGGAGAGAGCTAGGTCAGACTGAGGAGGAGAGACTAGGTCAGACTGAGGAGGAGAGACTAGGTCAGACTGAGGAGGAGAGACTAGGAGCTGAGGAGGAGAGACTAGGTCAGACTGAGGAGGAGAGACTAGGTTAGTAGGCTGAGGAGGAGAGACTAGGTCAGACTGAGGAGGAGAGACTAGGTCAGCTGTGAGGAGGAGAGACTAGGGTCAGGCTGGAGGAGGAGAGACTAGGTCAGGACTGAGGAGGAGAGACTAGGAGCTTAGGAGGAGAGACTAGTAGCTGAGGAGGAGAGACTAGGTCAGACTGAGGAGGAGAGACATAGGTCAGCTGAGGAGGAGAGACTAGGTCAGCCGAGGAGGAGAGACTAGGTCAGGCTGAGGAGGAGAGACTAGGTCAGACTGAGGAGGAGAGACTAGGTCAGCTGAGGAGGAGAGACTAGGGTCAGACTGAGGAGGAGAGACTAGGTCAGCCTGAGGAGGAGAGACTAGGAGCTGAGGAGGAGAGACCTAGGCAGCTGAGGAGGAGAGACTCAGGGCTGAGGAGGAGAGACTAGGTCAGGCTGAGGAGGAGAGACTAGGAGCCGGAGGAGGAGAGACGAAGCTGAGTAGGAGGGACTAGGAGCTGAGGAGGAGAGACTAGGTCAGACTGAGGAGGAGAGACTAGGAGCTGAGGAGGAGAGACTAGGAGCTGAGGAGGAGAGACTAGGTCAGAATGAGGAGGAGAGACTAGGAGCTGAGGAGGAGAGACTAGGTCAGGCTGAGGAGGAGAGACTAGGAGCTGAGGAGGAGAGACTAGGAGCTGAGGAGCAGAGACTAGGTCAGACTGAGGAGGAGAGACTAGGAGCTGAGGAGGAGAGACTAGGAGCTGAGGAGGAGAGACTAGGGTCAGACTGAGGAGGAGAGACTAGGAGCTGAGGAGGAGAGACTAGGAGCTGAGGAGGAGAGACTAGGTCAGGCTGAGGAGGAGAGACTAGGAGCTGAGGAGGGAGAGACTAGGCAGCTGAGGAGGAGAGACTAGGTCAGACTGAGGAGGAGAGACTAGGCAGCTGAGGAGGAGAGACTAGGTAGCCGAGGAGGAGAGACTAGGTCAGACTGAGGAGGAGAGACTAGGGTCAGGACTGAGGAGGAGAGACTAGTCAGCTTAGGAGGAGAGACTAGGTCAGGCTGAGGAGGAGAGACTAGGAGCCTGAGGAGGAGAGACTAGGTCAGCTGAGGAGGAGAGACTAGGTCAGACTGAGGAGGAGAGACTAGGAGCTTGAGGAGGAGAGCAGACTAGAGCTGAGGAGAAGACTAGCCAGTCGCTGAGGAGGAGAGACTAGGAGCTGAGGAGGAGAGACTAGGAGCTGAGGAGGAGAGACTAGGTCAGACTGAGGAGGAGAGACTAGGTCAGACTGAGGAGGAGAGATTCAGTCAGACCTGAGGAGGAGAGACTAGGAGCTTGAGGAGGAGAGACTAGAGCTGAGAGAGGAGAGACTAGGGTCAGACTGAGGAGGAGAGACTAGGGTCAGACTGAGGAGGAGAGACTAGGTCAGACCGAGAGGAGGAGAGACTAGGAGCTGAGGAGGAGAGACTAGGAGCTGAGGAGGAGAGACTAGGTCAGACTGAGGAGGAGAGACTAGGTCAGACTGAGGAGGAGAGTGTTGGGGACCAAGGGTTGGTTAAACAGCGTTTTGGCTCAACTTGAGTTGACTGCGAGACAAAGGATCTTGGCCTACATGTAAATTCCAAAACCAGTCTCACGAAACTCATACAAGCCGCCACTTCGCAACATGGAGAAAGTGCATTCAACACGTAGGGACAAGGCAGACTGGTGGTGAGACAAAGAACTGCTTCACACCTTTGACCAGGTTGCAGTTTTCTCATTGGTCGTCCGGTCCTTGATTGCACCACCCGCCACTAGGAGGCGGAGGAACGAAAAAGCTGTTACGGTGTGTGTTTTCTGCTTTTCCACGTGGACTCACGTCGCAATAGGAAGCACTCTAGTCCAGACTAGTAAACTAGGAAAACCAGCATCATCTCGGCCGAAGTTTCGAGCTGGTACAAAAGTATATTGGCCTGATATACAAAGGGGATCCGAGGAAATACTTTGTTGAAGTATTCCTTCATCTGCAGCGGGCTTAATCAGCCTGGATTTAAGAAAAGGACTACGTTCTTTTCTTGTTTGTCGACCTGGAATCCGTTTTCGTTCTTTGTCTCGATCGAAACGGATTGTTAAGCTCTGGCCAAGAGACTTAACTGACAGACAACGCACAGTAAGGAGGCTTTTACACAGTTCTGGGCAGAATAATAGAACTAGTGCGTTTTGTTTTGTTACTAATGAGCAAAGGGTTAGCTACCGCTGTTGCCATTAATGTGATCTGATTGTAATCATGTATGGGCCATATCTGGTTATTAATCTGTTCTGTGAATGTATAAATTGATCATTATACTCGTTGATTTATGTTGTGTTAAGTAGCTGGGTATAACTGTAATCGCTACCTGCTAATTCATTCCTTTCATGGAATTTAGTTACTGTCTGCGATAGAATCGCGAAAATCAGCTGCTAGCTACTGGAGTGGTTATAGTGACGTTTCCCTCAGCAAAACCAAAAGTCTCAGTCTGTAGGACAGTGGCTGAGGAGAACTAGGTCATTATCGATATCTTAAGATCAGAAGTGCCTCTTTTCTTTACTCTCCTTCTCTTTCGTCCTTTACTAACACACACACACACACACGACACAGGCTAGCGGCGAAATTACCAAGCTAACGCTGTAGCTTCATCGCGCGGGGATCTCCCTACGCCTCGACAGAGCTAAAACAGGAACTAGCTACCAGATCGGCTAAGCGTGCCCGTTGCCTAGCAACCCCCGGCTTCTTCAGCCCCTCTCCGCACACGCGCAGCACCACTACCGCCCTCTTGAGGCTAAATAGTTTTGTGCAGCTCACAGGAGTAGCCATCTTTGGAGTTGTTTTGGTGTTTTAGAACTACACTCCAACACCGCCCCCTCCTTTGTCACTCACTCTCTCACACACACACACTCCACACACACACACACACACACACACACACACACACACACACACACTCACACACACACACACACCAGACACAGAGCGTGTCCATGACACATGCTGCTTTGTTTTGCTTTGTTTTTGGTTGTGATATTATAAAAAGGTATATGAGTTTATTATTGAAGGATTATTGTTTAGCTACTGATAATTGTGAAGTTAATAAATCTTATTATACTTAATTAGCAGCTGTTTGTGATTATTTGTGTACTTGTTGTAATAATTGCTGGTCGATCAGGTCCGTTGCTGATTCACCCCTTCCCTTTATTTCCTTTTTAAAGGATTACCACAGAAATGAGACTGTTCCACAGTTTGATTGTTGGTCCCTGATTAGCAGGGTGGTGCCCCGTTTTGATTGTTTGTAGATTTGATAAAGTTATTAATAACCATATTCATAACTTTATTAATATTGATAAAACATCTTTGATAATTTGCCAATGATCAAATCTGTACCCTACGAGAATCCTACACTTTTCATACAACTTTCTACTTTTACTCCACTTCACAAAGTCTTTGTTGTTACATAACCGGACAACTTTATGAATGAGTGAACATGACGACATTAAACACAGACCCAGAGTTACACTGTCACATGTGTTTTATTGAACAGGTAGTAATAGATTACTCTGATATATCAGGTAGTAACAGATTACTGACTTTTTTCAAAGTGAAAAGGTTAATTGTTGACGTTACATCCAATTATGAGTCTCTTGTTGTTACGAGGAACTCCATTACCATACTGACAGTGGGGAGGTCTGGCATCCTGATTCACCAGGTTACCCTCAACAATTGGGAAAATAGTATTGCTAATTTGAAAGACCCTTGCATAACCACGGATTGGGCTTGCATATTTGCGGTTTTATCCATGGGGATATCGGGCGAGGATAAATCACTGGCCTGCAACGCTTTAAGTACGTAGCATCTGCAGGTTCTGGTCCGAGGAACATGAGAGCAGCAGAGATCAGCAGAACACCAGCAAAGATAGAGATCTTCATGTTGATCTGGAGAACACAGAGTTATAAAAGCTGTTAGAGACTTCACTCTGACATATCTACCATCTCTTTATATTATCATATAAAAGCTGTTAGAGACTTTAC
>NC_053118.1:40748822-40858822 GCF_010015445.1 Perca fluviatilis
TTATGCACCTATTTCTACTACCTTTTTCTGAATAAATATGCCTGAAATATCGTTATGTAAAGGGAAACATTACAATCCAAATCTAAAAACATAATGGAAAATATTGCAGTAAGGCTGTAAGCTGTATTGCTTTCATCTATTTATTCTCCTTTAGATCGACTTTTCTAATTATTTCTGAGTCAGCACACATGTAGCTTAGGCATCATTTATTCTTTCTTCTTTTGCATCTTTTGTTTGGGAAGTAACCTCCGTAAATTTGCATATGACAATAATTCACCTTAGTGATACATTATTCATTTAATTTATTAATAAACCTCTGGACTGTAATATTTCAGATGTTTGAGCAAGATTTCTGCTCATGTCCAAAACTTTGTGCACATTGAAAATATAACTCATCCCATCTGTGTTCTCTGAGATTTGGAGGAGATGTGATATTTTGTGAAAAAAATAAAGTTTATAATTACGAGCTATTACGAGAATAAAGTCACTATATTTCAGAAAATAATCTACGTGCACCGTAGTCTGCTGTGCATTACGTGATTGGTCTGCTGATACGGTAGATCTCAGACCGTCTGACAGACACAGAGCGCCGTTTGAGACGTTTAGGGAAGTGGCTGTACGCTGCTCTACATCGGAGGTGGAAACCCGAAACTTATGGCAGAAATGCACGGAGCTCAAACGCGACACATCTGCCGCAGCATGTCGCCAGCAGAGCGCGTCCATAAACCTGAAGCTGCGCAGCTTTTTACAGCGAGAGTGGACACTAAACGATGTCCGGTTTCATATTTGTGAGTCAACTTTTCAAAATACATTCGGGCTACACTCAAAACATTCGGGGCTGAACCCCCGGCAAAATGTTTGATGCTGAAGGAGACGGAGCTGAGCTCCGGCAGGGTGTGTTGTGGACCTGAGGAGGCGGAGCTGCGCTCCGGCCCAATTTAACCTCTGGTGGTTGGGATATAAACACTACTAAGGAACACACATCTCCTGGGTGAATGTCTTTAGTTTTCCCCGGGAAGTGAACGCTACTCCCTGGCTTTAAAGCCCCCCCCAACCACGACATCCTGTGCTCTTATACAGCAGCTGTCAATATGGTTCAAACTGCAACAAAAAAAACTTGTAAATCATACGAATTACAGAGCTTAACTTTTCGTAGCTTTTTGAACGTATGGTTCATGAGAACAGTGTGATGTAATGCAGCTGAAAGTTTTTCTCAAAAAACTCTCATATTGAGGAACAATATCAACACAGTCACTCTCCTGTGAATCTTATAAAATCTTTCAGAATGTGCCAAACAACTGAAGTTCCTGTTTCCTCAAACCAGGCAGGCAACAGAACAACCTGTCCATGAACTCTGCTAAGCTAACGGCTAGCAGTAAGCAAAGACTCTTTAAACCATCTTGGCAGCAAAGACTTCTTTGAGGAGGACATTGCTGGCTGTTCAGACTTTAATGTCCTGTTTGGTTGCTAGAGATCAATGCTTCACTTCAGCAAAGTAAAAGGTTTTAGTCAACAGAGTTTTACACTTTTGTTGACTTTTGTAGGGCTTTATGTCGACAAATGCAACAAAAAGCATAAAAAAAAATTTCAGAAAATGCGACAAAAATTTCAAAAAAGGTGACAATTTACAGTAAATAAAAAGGTGACAAACATCTGAGAAAGCCATACAGAAGTCGGAAACAAAAACATACAAACATTACTACAGCAACGTCAAAAAAAGCGACATGCTGTAATACAGTCAAAGATATTTTACTTTTTTTTCAATGAAAAAAAAAGCAAGTCAATAAACTCTCCATGTCTGGCCCTTGAGGTGATTCTCTTTTTCCAGTGTGGCCTTCTGGGAAAATGAGTTCGACCCCCCTGCTGTAAACGCACTGCCTGAAAACACACTTTTTTGAAACCTGGTCCCAGGGTGAAAACATTCGAAAACGGCTTCCTTTTGGACGGCGAAGCCGCATACTTGCGTATCGATGATGTCATCGTCACACTCCTCAAACTCTAGCCTTCCACCTCTTACCCCGCACTAGCACTAGTTCACAGCCATTGACCCGCTGCGGCTGGTGAAGCTAACCATATCCCATCTCCATGGTCAAACCAGCTCACTTCATCTAAATACTGTGTCTCTGCTCCCTGACACTTCCCTCTGCTCTGCTGGTCCTGGATTCTACACAAGATATATTGCTAACGTTATGTAGCTAACGTTAAACATCGCTAAAGTAGCTCCGCTCCAGCAGGGACATAACGTTAACGTTAGCTGCTATGGATAGCTGTTTATAAAGTGGTAATAGACAATTTAGCTAATCTGTCTACTGATCAACTCCTTGAATGGATTATAGTAACTTTTACCACGGCTTATTGTAGAAAGGCCACCGCAAGAAAAACGTGTAGATTATCAAAAAGACATTGGATCATAGATGTTTGTTTCTGACTGCCGATGTTAGCTAGCAGAGCTAACGTTAGCTCGCTAGCGAGCTATCCTTTTCCCAGCATCGTGTTTGATGGCAGACAGAATTGTAAAATAAAAAGCAATCCGACAGCACATTATACAAACTCCTAAATGTCTGAAAGTAGACACTAAATGACTGAAAGTAGACACTAAATGACTGAAAGTAGACACTAAATGTCTGAAAGTAGACACTAAATGAAAGTAGACACTAAATGACTGAAAGTACACACTAAATGTCTGAAAGTAGACACTAAATGACTGAAAGTACACACTAAATGTCTGAGAGTAGACACTAAATGTCTGAAAGTAGACACTAAATGTCTGAAAGTAGACACTAAATGTCTGAAAGTAGACACTAAATGACTGAAAGTAGACACTAAATGACTGAGAGTAGACACTAAATGACTGAAAGTAGACACTAAATGACTGAAAGTAGACACTAAATGACTGAAAGTAGACACTTAAATGTCTGAAAGTAGACACTAAATGTCTGAAAGTAGACACTAAATGAAAGTAGACACTAAATGACTGAAAGTAGACACTAAATGACTGAAAGTAGACACTAAATGTCTGAGAGTAGACACTAAATGAAAGTAGACACTAAATGTCTGAAAGTAGACACTAAATGTCTGAGAGTAAATGACTGAGAGTAGACACTAAATGACTGAAAGTAGACACTTAATGTCTGAAAGTAGACACTACATGTCTGAAAGTAGACACTAAATGTCTGAAAGTAGACACTAAATGTCTGAAAGTAGACACTAAATGACTGAAAGTAGACACTAAATGACTGAAAGTAGACACTACATGTCTGAAAGTAGACACTACATGACTGAAAGTAGACACTTAAATGTCTGAAAGTAGACACTAAATGTCTGAAAGTAGACACTAAATGAAAGTAGACACTAAATGTCTGAAAGTAGACACTAAATGAAAGTAGACACTAAATGACTGAAAGTAGACACTAAATGTCTGAGTGTAGACACTAAATGAAAGTAGACACTAAATGTCTGAAAGTAGACACTAAATGACTGAAAGTAGACACTAAATGTCTGAAAGTAGACACTTAAATGTCTGAAAGTAGACACTACATGTCTGAAAGTAGACACTACATGTCTGAAAGTAGACACTACATGACTGAAAGTAGACACTAAATGTCTGAAAGTAGACACTTAAATGTCTGAAAGTAGACACTAAATGTCTGAAAGTAGACACTAAATGAAAGTAGACACTAAATGTCTGAAAGTAGACACTAAATGTCTGAAAGTAGACACTAAATGAAAGTAGACACTACATGTCTGAAAGTAGACACTACATGTCTGAAAGTAGACACTACATGACTGAAAGTAGACACTAAATGTCTGAAAGTAGACACTAAATGTCTGAAAGTAGACACTAAATGACTGAAAGTAGACACTTAATGACTGAAAGTAGACACTAAATGTCTGAAAGTAGACACTAAATGACTGAAAGTAGACAATAAATAACTGAAAGTAGACAATTAATGTCTGAAAGTAGACACTAAATGTCTGTCTGTTCATGCAAACCAATCTTAATGCCACAATGAGCACATGGAGGTTTGGGTGTGTTGTTGGTTGTTTTATCATGGGGGGGGGGGGTGGAATCTTTCATGGCTTTATGTGAGAAAACTATATGAGACATGCAATATTACAGTCAAAGATATTAGACTTTTTGATTAAATAAAGGCATGTTACTGAACTCTACATGTCACTCGATGGATTCTCAGTTTCCAGGGTTGCCTTAGTGAAGATGAGTTTGACCCCTCTGATCTCTATGGGAACCATTCACCAAAAAGGGAACAATGAAGAGAGATCAATGTGTGTGTTTGAGGATGAGTTGAGGATTGTTCCACCAGATGGAGCCCTGACTCTCTTCCACAGTTTAGATTCTGTCAGAAACCAGAACACACTGAACACAAGTGGAGCACTAACTAAAATAATCTGTTCACCTTCAGCTCTGGTCTCTAAATGTTTGGTGGTTATGATGCTGCTGTTTTTAAGGAGAGACACTAACAGACAGAAACATCATCTTATTTTGTCCAAAACCAAAAGATATTCAGTTTATTATAAAATAGAACAAAGCAGGAAATCTCCATGTTGTATTTGGGAGACTCAGCATTAACCTTTTACAGCGTGCATCCAACAATCTCAAAGGTTCTTCTGAGAATACCAACATCAGGTTTCTTTATATTAAAGTATTTCTCTTCGCTTCACAGATGTAATTATAACAATAATAATAATAATAATAATAATTTATTGAACAGGAGACAGAAGTTACTCTCTGTTTGATCAGAGAAGTTTAAATTTCTTCAACTTGTTTCATAGTGAACAGGATCACCATGTTACAGGGTTCCTGTTTTAGTGAAGTAGACCTTCGTACAGACAGAAACAGAATAGAATAGAGTAATCTATTACTACCTGTTTATTCAACAGGTAGTAATAGATTACTCTGATTCATCAGGTAGTAATAGATTACTCTGATTCATCAGGTAGTAACAGATTACTCTGGTTCATTCATCAGTTGGGTATCTTTACCCCTTCTTCATAATGAACAACATTACCAGTGTTATCACAACTGATTTCAATTCTCCTCACAAGAGACATTGAAGCCACAGTAGGGACGCCTCTTGTTGTCATTGCATTTCCAATTAAAAACTGTGAACCTATCACGGCTGATTCTCAGAATACAATGTCCTATATGATACGGCTACCCTTCATCCCCACAGACCTTTTGGACAATGCCATAACTCGCACTGATAAAGGTGTTAACTTCCTTACATCGGTTTGACTGATTTTTTTGTCATTTATCACAGCATCACAGTCTTTAGGATGCATGTCCTTGTTGATATGCTGATAAACTTTGTAACTCTTGGAAGTAGTCCGTCCTTGGAGCAGCCGTCATCGTCCATCTCCTCGTTGATATTCTGGTTTTTAAACTTGTCAACAGGATTTTCTTCTTCTTCAAACTCCAGAGAGAGCACAGCAGCAGAAAGCAGCAGAACACCGGCAGAGAGAGAGATTTCATGGTTGTCTGGAGAACACAGAGTTATAATAACCATCATTAATACATTTCCCCTTGGGGATCAATAAAGTATCTATCTATCTATCTATCTATCTATCTATCTATCTATCTATCTATCTATCTATCTATCTATCTATCTATCTATCTATCTGTCTATCTATCTATCTATCTATCTATCTATCTATCTGTCTATCTATCTATTTATCTATCTATCTATCTATCTATCTATCTATCCATCCATCTATCTATCCATTTATCCATCCATCCATCCATCCATCTATCCATCTATATATCTATATATCTACAGTGCCTTGCGAAAGTATTCGGCCCCCTTGAACTTTTCAACCTTTTGCCACATTTCAGGCCTCAAACATAAAGATATAAAACTGTAATTTTTTGTGAAGAATCAACAACAAGTGGGACACAATCATGAAGTGGAACGAAATTTATTGGATATTTCAAACCTTTTAAACAAATAAAAAACTGAAATATTGGGCGTGCAAAATTATTCAGCCCCCTTAAGTTAATACTTTGTAGCGCCACCTTTTGCTGCGATTACAGCTGTAAATTCGGGGTATGTCTCTATCAGTTTTGCACATCGAGAACTGACATTTTTGCCCATTCCTCCTTACAAAAACAGCTCGAGCTCAGTGAGGTTGGATGGAAAGCGTTTGTGAACAGCAGTTTTCAGTTCTTTCCACAGATTCTCGATTGGATTCAGGTCTGGACTTTGACTTGGCCATTCTAACACCTGGATATGTTTATTTGTGAACCATTCCATTGTAGATTTTGCTTTATGTTTTGGATCATTGTCTTGTTGGAAGACAAATCTCCGTCCCAGTCTCAGGTCTTTTGCAGACTCCATCAGGTTTTCTTCCAGAATGGTCCTGTATTTGGCTCTATCCATCTTCCCATCAATTTTAACCATCTTCCCTGTCCCTGCTGAAGAAAAGCAGGCCCAAACCATGATGCTGCCACCACCATGTTTGACAGTGGGGATGGTGTGTTCAGGGTGATGAGCTGTGTTGCTTTTACGCCAAACATAACGTTTTGCATCGTTGCCAAAAAGTTTGATTTTGGTTTCATCTGACCACAGCACCTTCTTCCACATGTTTGGTGTGTCTCCCATGTGGCTTTTGGCAAACTTTAAACGACACTTTTATGGATATCTTTAAGAAATGGCTTTCTTCTTGCCACTCTTCCATAAAGGCCAGATTTGTGCAGTATCGACTGATTGTTGTCCATATGGACAGAGTCTCCCACCTCAGCTGTAGATCTCTGCAGTTCATCCAGAGTGATCATGGGCCTCTTGGCTGCATCTCTGATCAGTCTTCTCATTGTATGAGCTGAAAGTTTAGAGGGACGGCCAGGTCTTCGTAGATTTGTAGTGGTCTGATACTCCTTCCATTTCAATATTATCGCTTGCACAGTGCTCCTTGGGATGTTTAAAGCTTGGGAAATCTTTTTGTATCCAAATCCGGCTTTAAACTTCTCCACAACAGTATCTCGGACCTGCCTGGTGTGTTCCTTGTTCTTCATGATGCTCTCTGCGCTTTACACGGACCTCTGAGACTATCACAGAGCAGGTGCATTTATACGGAGACTTGATTACACACAGCTGGATTCTATTTATCATCATTAGTCATTTAGGTCAACATTGGATCATTCAGAGATCCTCACTGAACTTCTGGAGAGAGTTTGCTGCACTGAAAGTAAAGGGGCTGAATAATTTTGAATAATTTTGAAAAGTTTTTTATTTGTTAAAAAAGTTTGAAATAGCCAATGAATTTCGTTCCACTTCATAATTGGGACCCACTTGTTGTTGATTCTTCACAAAAAATTACAGTTTTATATCTTTATGTTTGAGGCCTGAAATGTGGCAAAAGGTCGAAACGTTCAAGGGGGCCGAATACTTTCGCAAGGCACTGTATCTATTAATGAATGGTAAACACATAGTTTATTATGCTTTATACTAATTTTACTGTTAACGAACAATAAAATGATGATTTATAGACCAGCGTTGAAAACATAGAAAGGCATCAAAACATAGCCAAAAGCATTGAAAGAGTGAATGTATTAACTATCAATGTTGATGGATGTTCTCCAGCAGCAGAAAGCAGCAGAACATCAGCAAAGATAGAGCTCTTCATGATAGTCTGGAGAACACAGAGTTATAATTACCTGAGATTAGATGAAATTATTATTAATCAGCGATTTACTGAAGAGTTGTTGCAGAAAGCTTCAGTCTGTCCTTCACTCAGCTGTTTCATGCAATGAGAAAGATGAAATGGTTACCAAAACAAAGAGTAAAATCTGACACGATGCAAATCTGAAGAGTCTGCAGACAGAAAAATGAAATCATCTCGTGAGTTGCCCATCCTCTCTACACTCCTATCTCTGGTTTAATATCTACAACAGAGTGACTCATCCTCTCTACACTCCTATCTCTGGTTATATATCTACAACAGAGTGACTCATCCTCTCTACACTCCTATCTCTGGTTTAATATCTACAACAGAGTGACTCATCCTCTCTACACTCCTATCTCTGGTTATATATCTACAACAGAGTGACTCATCCTCTCTACACTCCTATCTCTGGTTTAATATCTACAACAGAGTGACCCCTCCTCTCTACACTCCTATCTCTGGTTATATATCTACAACAGAGTGACCCATCCTCTCTACGCTCCTATCTCTGGTTATATATCTACAACAGAGTGACCCATCCTCTCTACACTCCTATCTCTGGTTTAATATCTACAACAGAGTGACCCATCCTCTCTACACTCCTATCTCTGGTTATATATCTACAACAGAGTGACCCATCCTCTCTACGCTCCTATCTCTGGTTTAATATCTACAACAGAGTGACCCCTCCTCTCTACACTCCTATCTCTGGTTTTATATCTACAACACAGTGACCCATCCTCTCTACACTCCTATCTCTGGTTATATATCTACAACAGAGTGACCCATCCTCTCTACTCTCCTATCTCTGGTTTAATATCTACAACATAGTGACCCATCCTCTCTACACTCCTATCTCTGGTTTAATATCTACAACAGAGTGACCCATCCTCTCTACGCCCCTATCTCTGGTTTAATATCTAAAACAGAGTGACCCATCCTCTCTACGCCCCTATCTCTGGTTTTATATCTACAACAGAGTGACCCATCCTCTCTACACTCCTATCTCTGGTTATATATCTACAACAGTGTGACCCATCCTCTCTACACTCCTATCTCTGGTTTAATATCTACAACAGAGTGACCCATCCTCTCTACACTCCTATCTCTGGTTTAATATCTACAACAGAGTGACCCATCCTCTCTACGCTCCTATCTCTGGTTTAATATCTACAACAGAGTGACCCATCCTCTCTACGCTCCTATCTCTGGTTTAATATCTACAACAGAGTGACCCATCCTCTCTACACTCCTATCTCTGGTTATATATCTACAACAGAGTGAACCCCTCCTCTCTACGCCTATCTCTGGTTATATATCTACAACAGAGTGACCCTCCTCTCTACTCCTATCTCTGGTTATATATCTACAACAGAGTGACCCATCCTCTATCGGCTCCTATCTCTGGTTTAATATCTACAACAGAGTGACCCATCCTCTCTACACTCCATCTCTGGTTTAATATCTACAACAGAGTGACCCACCCTCTCTCAGCTCCTATCTCTGGTTATATATCTACAACAGAGTGACCCATCCTCTCTAGCCCCTATCTCTGGTTTAATATCTACAACAGAGTGACCCTTCTCCTCTCTACACTCCTATCTCTGGTTATATATCTACAACAGAGTGACCCATCCTCTCTACACTCCTATCTCTGGTTATATATCTACAACACAGTGACCCTCCTCTCTACACTCCTATCTCTGGTTATATATCTACAACAGAGTGACCCATCCCTCTCTACACTTCTATCTCTCGTATATCTACAACAGAGTGACCCATCCTCTCTCACACTCCTATCTCTGGTTTTAATATCTACAACAGAGTGACCCCTCCTCTCTACACTCCTATCTCTGGTTTAATATCTACAACAGAGTGACCCATCCTCTCTACACTCCTATCTCTGGTTTAATATCTACAACAGAGTGACCCATCCTCTCTACACTCCTATCTCTGGTTATATATCTACAACAGAGTGACCCATCCTCTCTACACTCCTATCTCTGGTTTTATATCTACAACAAAGTGACCCATCCTCTCTACACTCCTATCTCTGGTTTAATATCTACAACAGAGTGACCCATCCTCTTTACACTCCTATCTCTGGTTTTATATCTACAAGGCTGTAACTGTACTAAGTACCATATCAATGCTTCACACTTGTACTTCTTTCTTTATTTGCATTTTTAATAATGTAAAAAAAAAGATAAGATAATATTAATGCGGGGCGGTTTTTGTTTTGGTTTTTTTCTTTTTTCTTTTTTTTTTTTTTTTTTTCTTTTTCTTTTATATATATTATATATCTATCTCTATATACATCACTGTACTTGTGTTTGTCTCTCTCTCAACGTGTAGTTCTGCTTCCTGTCTGTCGGGACGCTAGTGAGCACTACACTCAACAGCAGGTAACGTTAGCCTAGCGTTAGCTAGTTAACACCACACTCAAACGCAGGCAACGTTAGCCTACCGTTAGATAGTTAACACTAAACTCAACAGCAGGTAACGTTAGCCTAGCGTTAGCTAGTTAACACTACACTCAGTAGCAGGTAACGTTAGCCTAGCGTTAGCTAGTTAACACGACACTCAGTAGCAGGTAACGTTAGCCTAGCGTTAGCTAGTTCACACTACACTCAACAGCAGGTAACGTTAGCCTAGCGTTAGCTAGTTAACGATACACTCGACAACAGGTAACGTTAGCCTACCATTAGCTAGTTAACACCACACTCAACTGCAGGTAACGTTAGCCTACCATTAGCTAGTTAACTCTACACTCAACAGCAGGTAACGTTAGCCTAGCGTTAGCTAATTAACACTACACTCAACAGCAGGTAACGTTAGCCTAGCGTTAGCTAGTTATCACTACACTTGACAGCAGGTAATGTTAGCCTAGCGTTAGCTAGTTAACACTACACTCAGTAGCAGGTAACGTTAGCCTAGCGTTAGCTAGTTAACACTACACTCAACAGCAGGTAACGTTAGCCTAGCGTTAGCTAGTTAACGATACACTCGACAGCAGGTAACGTTAGCCTAGCGTTAGCTAGTTAACACTACACTCAACAGCAGGTAATGTTAGCCTACCGTTAGCTAGTTAACACTACTCTCAACAGCAGGTAACGTTAGCCTACCGTTAGCTAGTTAACACTACACTAGACAGCAGGTAACGTTAGCCTAGCGTTAGCTAGTTAACACTACTCTCAACAGCAGGTAACGTTAGCCTAGCGTTAGCTAGTTAACACCACACTCAACAGCAGGTAACTTTAGCCTACCATTAGCTAGTCAACACTACATTCAACAGCAGGTAACGTTAGCCTAGCGTTAGCTAGTTAACACTACACTCAACAGCAGGTAACGTTAGCCTAGCGTTAGCTAGTTAACACTACACTCGACAGCAGGTAACGTTAGCCTACCGTTAGCTAGTTAACACTACACTCGACAGCAGGTAACGTTAGCCTACCGTTAGCTAGTTAACACTACACTAGACAGCAGGTAACGTTAGCCTAGCGTTAGCTAGTTAACACTACACTAGACAGCAGGTAACGGTAGCCTAGTGTTAGCTAGTTAACACTACACTCAACAGCAGGTAACGTTAGCCTAGCGTTAGCTAGTTAACACTACACTCAACAGCAGGTAACGTTAGCCTAGCCTTATCTAGCAGCTGGAGTAAACAGTTAAAATGCTAACAGCTAAACGGTGTAAAGTGTGTCTGTATTTCATTCTAACACCAGACTGGAGCTGCTGTTGTCTGAAAACAGACTCAAAGATGTATCTCCTTTTTCAGCCCTTCTGAGTTCGTACGTATGATTTTAATATGACATCATTATAGTCATTATGGCCTTTAGAAACATGTGTTTTTGGGGGGGGTAGTGCTCGATAGGACCCTGTGGGGGGGCTAAGCTTTTGTCCTTAATGGTATTTTTCCCCCCTTACTTTACTTTTACTTTTATACTTTAAGTAGTTTTGAAACCAGTACTTTTACACTTTTACTTGAGTAAAACGCTTGAGTTGATACTTCAACTTCTACAGAAATCTTTTCAAACCCTAGTATCTATACCTCCTTTTCTCACCTCTTCACCTTCTCCTCCCACCTTTCAGCCTCCTTTTCTCTCCTCTTCACCTTCTCCTCCCACCTTTCATCCTCCTTTTCTCTCCTCTTCACCTTCTCCTCCCACCTTTCAGCCTCCTTTTCTCTCCTCTTCACCTTCTCCTCCCACCTTTTAGCCTCCTTTTCTCTCCTCTTCACCTTCTCCTCCCACCTTTCAGCCTCCTTTTCTCCCCTCTTCACCTTCTCCTCCCACCTTTCAGCCTCCTTTTCTCACCTCTTCACCTTCTCCTCCCACCTTTCAGCCTCCTTTTTCTTCCCTCCTCTTCACCTTCTCCTCCCACCTTTCAGCCTCCTTTTTCTCCCTCTTCACCTTCTCCTCCCACCTTTCAGCCTCCTTTTTCTCTCCTCTTTCTCTCTTCTCCTCCCACCTTTCAGCCTCCTTTTCTCTCCTCTCTTCACCTTCTCCTCCCACCTTTCAGCCTCCTTTTCTCTCCTCTTCACCTTCTCCTCCCACCTTTACAGCCTCCTTTTCTCTCCTCTTCACCTTCTCCCTCCCCCACCTTTCAGCCCCTTTTTTCTCTCCCTTCTCCTCCCACCTTTCAGCCTCCAACCAGTTCAGCTCCTCAGGGTTTCTAACATCTTCTGATGGAAATCTTCTGGTTTTATTCTATTTTTATAATTTTCATTCTCTTCATATGATCATATTAATCTGCTGTATGTCTCGTTAGTGTTGAGCTCTGACTGTCAGACTGTAAAAAACGTTGAGCTGCTTTAATGTGAGAAAAGTGCTGAGTCATGAATCAGCTCATAGCTCCTCCAAATAATAAGAAACACCAGACCACACGTTAAGAGTTGAACTGTTTTATTCAACAGGATTTATTCATCAGGTAGTAATAGATTACTCTGGTTCATCAGGTAGTAACAGATTACTCTGATTCATCAGGTAGTAACAGATTACTCTGGTTCATCAGGTAGTAATAGATTACTCTGGTTCATCAGGTAGTAACAGATTACTCTGATTCATCAGGTTGTAATAGATTACTCTGGTACATCAGGTAGTAATAGATTGTTCTGATTCATCAGGTTGTAATAGATTACTCTGGTACATCAGGTAGTAACAGATTACTCTGATTCATCAGGTTGTAATAGATTACTCTGGTACATCAGGTAGTAATAGATTACTCTGGTTCATCAGGTAGTAACAGATTACTCTGGTACATCAGGTAGTAACAGATTACTCTGATTCATCAGGTTGTAATAGATTACTCTGGTACATCAGGTAGTAACAGATTACTCTGATTCATCAGGTTGTAATAGATTACTCTGGTACATCAGGTAGTAACAGATTACTCTGATTCATCAGGTAATAATTACTTAGGCACGGGGGTAGATATAAAATTTACAAGGTGAGAAGGATTGCCGTGGGTGTCACAATCGACCACAATTCTCCCGTGTTTAGGGTTAGGATTATATTTACACGGAGGTTTGGTTTGTGTAGCAGGGGCTAGGGTGCATTCAACAACATTGAAACTGCTTGGGGTTGTTTTGTCTGCAGTACCACAGGCGGCTTTGACGTCATGAAAACTCCCTTCGATGAAGATATTGGTCTTCATACAGTTGTTGCCGTCTCTGATTCTTCTGTCATTCATCTCCCGGTTACATACATCATAAGGTAGAGCGTAGATATGCCGATTAGCAAAGTCAGCATCTGCAGGTTCTGGTCCCAGGAACATGAGAGCAGCAGAGATCAGCAGAACACCAGATCTTCATGTTGATCTGGAAAACACAGAGTTATAAAAGCTGTTAGAGACTTTACTCTGACATATCTAACATCTCTTTATATCATCATATAAAAGCTGTTAGAGACTTTACTCTGACATATCTAACATCTCTTTATATCATCATATAAAAGCTGTTAGAGACTTTACTCTGACATATCTAACATCTCTTTATATTATCATATAAAAGCTGTTAGAGACTTTACTCTGACATATCTACCATCTCTTTATATTATCATATAAAGCTGTTAGAGACTTTACTCTGACATATCTACCATCTCTTTATATTATCATATAAAAGCTGTTAGGGACTTTACTCTGACATATCTAACATCTCTTTATATTATCATATAAAAGCGGTTAGAGACTTTTACTCTGACATATCTAACATCTCTTTATATTATCATATAAAAGCTGTTAGAGACTTTACTCTGACATATCTACCATCTCTTTATATTATCATATTAAACGCTGTTAGAGACTTTTACTCTGACATATCTACCATCTCTTTATATTATCATATAAAAGCTGTTAGTTTTTTTTTTTTATATTATCATTATAAAGCTGTTAGAGACTTCACTCTGACATATCTAACATCTCTTTATATTATCATATAAAAGCTGTAAGAGACTTTACTCTGACATATCTAACATCTCTTTATATTATCATATAAAAGCTGTAAGAGACTTTACTCTGACATATCTAACATCTCTTTATATTATCATATAAAAGCTGTAAGAGACTTTACTCTGACATATCTAACATCTCTTTATATTATCATATAAAAGCTGTAAGAGACTTTACTCTGACATATCTAACATCTCTTTATGTTATTATATAAAAGCTGTAAGAGACTTTACTCTGACATATCTAACATCTCTTTATATTATTATATAAAAGCTGTAAGAGACTTTACTCTGACATATCTAACATCTCTTTATATTATCATATAAAAGCTGTTAGAGACTTTACTCTGACATATCTACCATCTCTTTATATTATCATATAAAAGCTGTTAGAGACTTTACTCTGACATATCTAACATCTCTTTATATTATCATATATATGTCTTTAGTTTTATAAATGTCTCCTAACTGTCTGATGATGTAAGAACTTCTTAAGTGACATCAGGAGTTTCTACAGCGCAGAATAACGGCACACAGGATTATTAATCTGAATATTTCTGCAGAAGAAATCCATAAAGTCCTGATGCAGCCAGAATAAGTTCTGAATGATTGCAGATATAAACATACAGAGTTTAAATGTGTTAAAGACAGAATAATAATCTAAAGTTTATTTACCTGAATGACAGGAGAGAGATGAGTTCTGGAGTCAGCAGCAGGAGAGATACCTGCAATATCACATGACAAACACTTCAGTACAAAGATTATGCAGCAAAACAAATGAAATGTTACACTACGTTACACCACAGTTAACTTCAAGCTCCTTTAGGAAGTGCAGAAGAAAAATGACAAAATCAATGGAAAAAGCAGTCAAAACTGTGGAAAATGTTTTCGAAAATGTCAAAAACTACATTTCAGGCTTCTTCAAGAAACAGATAAAATCAGCAAGAATGGAGGAAAAAGTTACAAAATTGGTGGCAAAAAAAACATTGTAAAAAGTGAAAGAAATATCAAAAAAAGTGTTAGAGATACAAATGTCAAAAAGTACGGCAAAATGTTTAAAGCAGCTACAAAAATGTTGAATAAGTGGAAAGGAAAGGGTCATTTTACTTTTCATAACAGGGTCACACATTAAATATTTCGTATTCATGTGACAGGTTTTCCATTAAACTGCTGAAAATGTATATATTATATTAAAAAACAGGAGAAAAAAACGTCTTTTACATTTTGAATAGGCCATTTTCTGAAATGTAATTGCAACAGAAGACCTCTGAGTGTCTTTAGTGATGTGTTTAGTACTCCAGTTGATATTGTATATATTTTATATATATTTTAATACAATGATATATTATACTATATCCCTAACTTCTACTAGAACTTCTGGTCTGAAAGGCTTTCATGTTGAAATTCAAACTTTAGGTCAGTACCCTTTATTTTCATCAATCTGAGGAAAACTGTGAGACAGGTTTGTAACGAGGACAGACAGACACAGAGAGGACATCCTGAAACTAAAACCAGTCTACACTTCTAGGTCTGTATTATTTAAAATATGTCTGAATAATCCTATAAAGGATAGGCACAGAAATAAACCTTTCATTCATATTCTTTCAAAACCAACAATGATAAAGTTTGTGTAATAACAACACAGGAACAAAGTGTGTAGCGTCTGAACAGTTTCTCTTGGGGAACAAACTGGTAAGTTGCAGTAAAGAAGAATAACCTCACGGCAACAGGATGCAAAGAGAAACAGATACAGATATGTCCAAAAAGAGATAAAAATGTCAAACAAATATCAAAAACTTTGAAAAAAGTGACAGAAACTTTGAAGAAGTGACAAAGAAAGCTTTGTCCTCACAGCTGAAACAGAATCAGAAGTTTAAATGTGTTAAAGAGAGAATAATAATCTAAAGTATATTTACCTGAATGACAGGAGAGAGATGAGTTCTAGAGTCAGCAGCAGGAGAGATACCTGGAATATCACATGATAACACACTTCATTACTAAGATTATACAGAAAAACTGTGTTGGTCATATGGGATCATAACAGACAGGTTACATCAAAGTTAACTTCTTTAGAACGGCACGGACAAAAGATGCAACAACTAATGAAAAGTGATAAAAAAAAGTCTAAAAAAATGGACACATTAAAAAAAACATTTGAAAAATATGCCTTAAATTTCAAAACCACATTTAACTTTAAGGTTCTTCAACAAACACAGAATAAAGCTGCAAGAACTGAGAAAAAGAGATAAATTAATAAATAAATAAATCCCACAGAAACATTGTAAAAATGCTCCAATAATGTTGGACATAGCACCCAGAACTGCAGAAAAAACATAAAAATGAAACAAAAACATAAATAAAGTGTCAAAACATTGAAAAAAGCATCTAAAGCTTGGTAAAAAGTTAGTTTCTGTCAGCTGAAACAGAATCTCAACCAATCAGTGAAGTTTTAACGTCTCAAAGACAGAAAATAAAAAGTATATTTACCTGAATGACAGGAGAGAGAGATAGAAAAGTCTGAGAACTCCTCCATCTTTATACTGTAAAATATTATAATATCATATTATAATACACGCCCACTTTATCTCTCATAGGGCCAGCAGCAGATAACATAATACAATATATTATAATACACGCCCACTTTATCTTTCATATGGTCAGCAGCAGATAACATATTATAATATATTATAATACACGCCCACTTTATCTTTCATATGGTCAGCAGCAGATAACATATTATAATATATTATAATATAGTGACACATCAGTTTAATTAATCTTAGCTTTTATTCTAGTTTAGACATTGGGATTTAATTTTACTTTAGATTGAGTTAGTTTTCATTCATTAAGTGTCTACTTTCAGGCTTTTTGTGTCTACTTTTAGTCATTTAGTGTCTACTTTCAGTCATTTAGTGTCTACTTTCAGACATTTAGTGTCTACTTTCAGACATTTAGTGTCTACTTTCAGACATTTAGTGTCTACTTTCAGTCATTTAGTGTCTACTTTCAGACATTTAGTGTCTACTTTCAGTCATTTAGTGTCTACTTTCAGTCATTTAGTGTCTACTTTCAGTCATTTAGTGTCTACTTTCAGACACAGTGTCTACTTTCAGTCATTTTGTGTCTACTTTCAGACATTTAGTGTCTACTTTCAGACATTTGTGTCTACTTTCAGACATTTGTGTCTACTTTCAGACATTTAGTGTCTACTTTCAGACATTTAGTGTCTACTTTCAGACATTTGTGTCTACTTTCAGACATTTGTGTCCACTTTTCCTTCACACACTTTCTCTGTTGTTCTTCAATAGTTATGCAAACTGGAAGCTACACCCTGAGAGCTTGGTTTGCATGGATGACTGGTGATAAAGCACCAAAATGGTTTTGTGTAAAGCGAGAGATAACGTGTGAGCGCATGTGACAGCAGCGTCTCCCTCTGAGCCTTTAACTCTCCTACACTTACAGATATGGCTTTTACAACACATCCAAAGTCCTGACAAGCTGCTAAGATTAAGGGCGTTTTCACACATGAAAGTCCGAACCAAGGTCCGGACCAAGGTTCATGTTTTTGTTACATTGTCTACATTTGATCCGGTAAGTTTTGGTTTCACACTGCAGTTTTGCAAGCGCACTAAAGATCTCTACGTGACAAACCTACGTCCTGTCGTCATCACATAAGTGAGCTGCGTCTCCAGATACTTATAACTGATTGGTTTGTTGACGGGCTTCCCCGTCCCCTCGTATCCTCTCTCTGTGTCCGAGTTTAGGCTGTTCAACTGACCGCTGCTCTCCCCTAGGCTACCGCCGCGGCTCTTTTTGTTTTGTTGTGATGTAGAGAAGCAAGACACGGGAACTTTCTTTCTGGAGCATTTATTCAGAGACAAACGGAAACATACACTGTAGCCTACATTTACTACCACTTAACAAATAAACTGCTGGTGTATTCTCTGCTCTGATAGCTGACAGCTGTCTGCTCTGAGCGCATTCACCGTCACACTCGCTCTCTCACTAAGCACCGAGCTGTTCCTTAAAGGAGCTTCCCTGTTCTTGTAACACGAGGAGAGCCTGCCAGAGCTTCCTGTATTTGGTCCGAAAGTCCGAACCATCCAAAAAATGCTTTCACACTATAAACGAACCAGACCATGGTTCAGTTTGGTCCGGACCGAGACCACCTCTTTTTGTCGGACCAAAATTTGGTCTTTTGATCCGGACTGTGGTCCGGGGGAGGTTTCACACCTGTAATTTTGGTTCGGATCAAACTAAAAAGTCCAAAAGTCCGGACCAAATAAGGTATGTGTGAAAACGCCCTAAAACACAATGGGTGCCCTATAAAGCCCTAAAAACGTTCCTTAGCCATGGTAGAACTTAGCAAAATAAAGATTACATTTTAAAAACTGACTCACAGCAACTCTGTCAGAGCCTGAATATGAAACTCTACTTCTACTTTCAGACATTTAGTGTCTACTTTCAGTCATTTAGTGTCTACTTTTAGTCATTTAGTGTCTACTTTCAGTCATTTAGTGTCTACTTTTAGTCATTTAGTGTCTACTTTCAGTCATTTAGTGTCTACTTTTAGTCATTTAGTGTCTACTTTCAGTCATTTAGTGTCTACTTTTAGTCATTTAGTGTCTACTTTCAGTCATTTAGTGTCTACTTTCAGTCATTTAGTGTCTACTTTCAGACATTTAGTGTCTACTTTCAGTCATTTAGTGTCTACTTTCAGACATTTAGTGTCTACTTTCTTTTTTTTTTTTTTTTTTTTGTTTTTTTGAATTTTTGTCTTTTTTTTTTTTGATTTTTTTTTTTTTTTGGGTTTTTTTAAAATTTTGTGTTTTTTTTTAGTCCATTTAAAGTGTTGATGTAAATGTTAGGAAATGTTGAAATCATTCCCAGACGTGATGTTAAAATGTGTTTCATCCTGTTGGACCTGGTTCGGAGTCTGGCTGCGGCATTTTTTGTTGTTGTAAGGCATGAGAAGAGAGCTCTGCAGCATTCTTCCCGCCATGAAATGAACAAATGAATTATTATTTCTAAGGACGTTCTCATATGATCTCTACCTCACACCCTCTCTCTGTTGTTCTTCCCCAGTTATTCAAACTGGAGCTAAACCCTGAGAGCTTGGTTTGCATGGATCGCTTTGGTCGTACAGCTCCAAACCAGTTTTGTGTAAAGCAAGTGATTACAGTTTTGGTTATCACTTTGGTACTATTATCAAGACTATGTGGTACAACTTACAACTGTTAAAGTCATCACAATCGTAACACCCAGTCTTTCATTCAAAACTCTCCATTGTGCAATCATTTGGATTGGAGGCAGGTAGGGAGGCAGGTAGGGAGGCAGGTAGGGAGGCAGGTATTTTATGTGACTGTTTTCTCCTTGAAAAGGGGAAACAATGAAGAGTCAGAAATGTGTTTGTTTGAGGATGAGTTGAGGATTGTTCCACCAGATGGCGCCCTGACTCTCTTCCACAGTTTAGGTTCTGTCAGAAACCAGAACACACTGAACACAAGTGGAGCACTAACTAAAATAATCTGTTCATCTTCAGCTCTGGTCTCTACATGTTTGATGTTATGATGCTGCTGTTTTTAAGGAGAGACACTAACAGACAGAAACATCATCTTTACCTTTATTAATCTTCCATAACATGTCTTCTTTCAGAAAACATTCATGTTACTACACTTTGTCTGTTTGTGTCTGCAGATTTCTCCTGAATTCACCAAAGGTTAGTGTTAGATAATGCCTTATTAGCATATTTAAACACAAAGTTTACACTCAGAAATCTGAATTTCACTTTAAAAGTAAAAACAAGCCGGTAAGAATTGCAAGATATATATTCCAAGTGCTGAAATGTATATGCCACACAGCCTTAAAAGACATATTACAGTTTTCACATTAGGTAAAACACTTACATTACCCAACATTTACAGAATCTATAATTTTCATAATATCTATCCTATGTGTAGTAAAGTTATGATCATGAAGACATCCTCTACAATCATTTGGACTAATGTAATTTTATTTCTCAGACATATGTAATTGTAAGAGGTTTACTTTTACTGTATAATCAAATCTAGTAACAGCAAATGTGGTGGAAATTCCAGCTTATGAACTCATGCTATGTAAGATGAGATGGTGGTTCCCAGGCCTCATTCCAACCCAGTCTCACGGCACTTTGTGAAATGGTCACATAATGTAACGTTATGTACTGTTGTTGATTTGTGTACAAAAAAACGAGATAAACGTGTCTGTGTACACAAAACAATTGATTAAAAATTACCTTACCATTTCAAGAACTGCCGTGAGACTGTGTTGCTCATTCAGGTCTGTGTCCAACATAACCTCATAACCTTGACAGGCGGGGCTTCAGCTCTGTTTCTATAGATTCAGTGAGTCTAGGCAGCTGCATGATCAGGGAATGTTTGGTTTCAGGACTGTTTCCTGTTGGAGGTCGGTGGGCCTGCAAATCTTTTGCATACTTCCCAGAGAGAGAGAGAGAGAGCGGCTGGACTAGCCTTTACCGTCTGTGTTTAGGTGCCTGCAATATCTTTGTTTCTATTGCAGGCTTAGCTAAAGATAATGCCTCCAGCATAAGTTTAATGCATTTAAGGAAGACAGGAACATTCTATATCATTTTTGTCAACGTTTTTCTCACTTGATGAGAGACATTTACTATCCATATGATATGATGGATAGCTTTGAAAGAAAGACTGTTACAAGTGTGAGGAGTTTGGAGTAATGTACTAAGAGTTGTAAGATTGTACCACAAGCGATAACCAAAACTGTAATCTCTTGCTTTACACAAAACCAGTTTGGAGCTTTACGACTAAAGTGATCCATGCAAACCAAGCTCTCAGGGTTTAGCTTCCAGTTTGAATAACTGGGGAAGAACAACAGAGAGAGTGTGTGAAGGAAGATATGATATCAGAAGGGCCTTTGAAATAATAATTCATGTGATCATTTCATGGTGATTAGATTGCTGCAGAGCTCTCTTCTCATGCCTCACAACAACAAACTTCAGCTGATTTAAACCTCTGCAGCCAGACTCAGAACCAGAGGGGTATTGCACAAAACCAGGATAAGGGATTAAGCCGGGATATTCAGGTTATCCTGGATGAATTTAGCTTTGACTTGGTTGCACAAAAGCAGGTTGAATTAAGCCCAGCCAAGTAACCATGGCGATTTATTCTTTGCAGCTAGCCTGGTCCAGAGCAGGCTAACAGCCAGGCTAACAGCCAGGCTAAGATTAATCCTGGAGTCTGATGTGTTAAATCAGCTGACGCTCTGATCCAAAATAAACGTGTTTAACAGTTATTCCGTTGTCTTCTGAATGTGTTCTGCTTCATTTTATTAACATGCATTACTTGTCACTATTGCTTTCACGAGTTTGATTTAAATCCTACTACTGCAGTTGTTGAGATGGTAATGCTATAAAGTGGGACGATACGGAGGAAATGGGCTTTTCCTCCGCTGCTGTCCCGTGAAATGTGCCCCGCCCGCTAACGTCTGGGAGGCGGGGGGGGGGGATCCTCCCACACAGTGCAGCGGATTCTAAAAGCGGACTTTTAGCATCAATAACGACGACAATGGCACCTGATCAAACGTCCTTTTTTACCAAATGGGAGTGAGAATGTGTTGCAATGCCACAAAGCTTCTTAATCATTTTATTTTGGTGCTGTCACTTGTCATCTTGGAGCTTGGGAGTGAGAAAAAAAAACATGAATAATAACAGGCTACATTGTTTTACAGATATGCTTACAGCGTGTATTGAAGTCACTTCTTTTTCTAGTTTTTGTCCAGTCATGCTTGTTCTGTATGAACATTAATTGTAGAAAGATATTTAGAATTAGACATAGCTTATGGAGATTTGTGCATATGGTTGTAAAACATATTCTCGCATTATGAATAAGCTTTGAAATTAAGCCTAGTCCTTATAAATTTCCCAGGAACAAGATTCTTTTTTAAATTTATTTATATAGTGCTTTACAGGCTACTCAAAGACACTTTACACTAAAACCAGCACATTTAACGCATAAAAACAGATACAGCAATAAAACCAACACATAAAACAAGCATATTTAAGCAATTAAAACGTGGAGTGACTAAGTAGATTTTTTTTTAAATCCATACGTATTCAGTCGGTCCGCTATTGTCTGTCTGGCTTTTTCTTTCTGTTTGATAACAGCCGTATTTCCCTTTTTGCATATTATATGTTTCACCTCCTTGTAAATTTCCATTAGAAGCTGCTGCTCAACGGGTGAAACATATGCTGCACACGTCTTTTCCATTTCTGCATCAGTAAATCTGTGATGGATACCGTGGTCTATTTAAGAAATCCGTGAACGTGCACTTATCCCAGATATGTACACCTGGCTTGACATAGCTTCACCTACTTATCCTGGCTCGGCAAACGTGCAACCGATTGAGCCGCGATGAGTTGATCACACTAAGTCAAGCTGCGCTTTTTCATTTATCCTGGATTTCTTTATTCTACTTTTGTGCAATAGGCCCCAGGTCCAACAGGAGGAAACACATTTTAACATCACGTCTGAGACTCCTTTCGACATTTACATCAGCACTTTTAATGGGACTGAAAGTACACACTAAATGTCTGGAAGTAGACACTAAATGACTGAAAGTAGTAGATACAAAACAATTTTTTTTTTGATTCATTGTTTCTGCTTGATATGGTAAGCTCTATGATGACTAAGAAACTTTTTAAGGGCTTTATGTTGACCAACTATATGAGACATTCAGTAATGTAAACAATGATTTGACTTTGCGAATAAATAAAAGCATGTCACTAAACTTTGTCTTCCTCTGGATGGGATTCTCCTTTTCCAGTGTGGAATGTCCTTAGTAAAGTTGAGTTTGACACTCCTGATCTCTCTGGGAACCACCAACTTTTCGTGTTGGAGAGGTTTTTGTGTCCCTATGAATCTGAGGGCTGTGTTGCCTGGATCCTGGTGCTATTGGTAGCGTCTCCTATGGCAAAGTAGGCGAGCGGCCCGACTAAGAATGGATCACAAAGACCTATGAATCAACACAGAGGAAGAAGGGTTATCCGGCCGAGAGTAACGTTTTACGCATGTTTTAGACACTTGGGTGAAGAGAGTGGTGGAGCTTTAACTGATCACCATCTGGTTGTGAGTCTGGTCAGATGATGGGGGAAGACTTTGGATGGACCTGGTGAGCCCAAATGGGTAGTGCGGGTGAACTGGGAACACTTGGAAGAGGCCCTGTTCAACAGATCTTCAACTCACACATCCAGCAGAGCTTTTCTGGCATCCCTGTTAAGATTGGGGGTGTCGAACCTGAGTGGGCAATGTTCAAACCTTCCATTCCTGAAACTACAGCGGGGAGCTGTTGTGTCAAGGTCTTAGGGGCCTCAAGGGGAAGTAACCCTCGAACACCGTGGTGGACACAAGTGGTCATGGAAGACTGCAGAAAGATTCCTTCTGGGATATGTTATCCCAGAGGCCTCGGGAGGCAGTTGCAGAGTACTGAAAGGCCTGAAGGGCTGCAGCCTCTGCCACGATGGAGGCAAAGCAGTGGTGTGGGAGAAATTTGGAGAAGACATTGAGAAGGACTTTCTGCCTGCACCAAGGGCCTTCTGGAAAACCGTTACAACCTCAGTAAGGAGCACTTTGAGGAACTCCTAAATCCAACTAAAACTTCCTCTATGGTAGAGGCAGAGCTGGAGGCTGATGGATGTTACTGAGGTAGTCGAACAACTCTGTAATAGCAAAGCCCCGGGGATTGATGAGATCCATCCAGAAATGCTGAAAGCTCTCGGTGTGAAGGGGCTGTTTGGATGACACACCTCTTCAACATTGCGTTGAAGTCTGGGACAGTGCCTAAGGAGTGGCAGACCGGATTAGTTCCCCTGTTCATAAAGGGGGACCAGAGATTGTGTGCCAATTACAGGGGTATCATCAGCTTCCCTGGAAAAGTCTACTCCGAGGTGCTGGAAAGGAGATTGAAGAGAAACAATGCGGATTCTGTCCTGGTCGTGGAACAACAAACCAGCTCTTTACTCCCGCAAGGATCCTGGAGGGGACTTATATATTCAAGACTTCCGATATATAAACTAGAGCGCCGATTTAAAATAAAACTGCTTTTTTTCTCATTTATTTCAGATTCAAACATCAAGGAAAAGAAGTTTAAACATAGTACAGGAACTATTCACCATTCACACACTGGTGGCCAAGGCTGCTGTACAAGGTGCCACCTGCTCATCAGATAATCACTTACACACATTTACACTCTGATGGAGCAGCATCGGGAGGAATTCAGGGTTCAGTGTGTTACCCAAGGACACTTCAGCATTGACCTGCAGGGCTCTACAAACCATCCGATCAGAAGGCGACCTCTCTTACAACCTGAGCTGCCCTGAATGCTTTTAGTGCTATATGATGCTATGGTAATATGTACATCATGAATATGTATTCATTCAATTATGGTTCACTTAAAGGTACAATATGTAACATTTCTGCTTTAAAATGTCTAAAAACGACCATACCTATGTTATATATTTTTATGAGTTGTGTTCTTACACTATCACAAACGTTTCCACCAAATGTCAAACCCAGAGAAATCTGTTATTTTATTTTCAGACACGGCACGTTTCCTTTAGTCGCCCGTCAGTGGCGTCATATAACCTTTCACCCTCCAGTTACTCTAACTTCTGTCAGAACACTGGCACCAAGATGAGACGTTCAGGAGTAATTGTAAATCATACAATGTCACAGAAAAAAAATTCTTGTAACTGTAATACTGCTTTTTTTGCCATACAGCATCATTTTGTGATTACTTACATCCCACTTTTTATCACAGTAATACAACAGAGACCTTATCTATTTTGAAAGTTCAATATCGATACCAGCTAAACGTTACTACAATGTGCTAACGTTGATGCTAAAGCTTTGTGGGTAACATTATGAGGTTACAACATCGTTCAACAGGCTAATAGTTATTTTTAGTATGACTGTTTCGACCACAGCTAACAGGACTGAGCTAACCCACGAATAACTTCACTAGTAACGTTAACGTTAGCTGTATAGATAGACGATTAATCTAATGCTAATTTAGCCAGCTAGCACACCCCGGTCTGTCTGCCTCACTCCCCCGGCGCAGAGAGACTCAGTCGGGATGACAGCTGACAACAGCCCCGGGACATAAAGCTAGCTAGTTACCGTTAGCCCCCAGTCAGCTATCAGACAGCTACTTTCAATACGGGTCCAGTTTCACCGTCCATTGTTTTGGTTGAGAGACCCCTAGCGGCAGAAAGTTACATATTGTACGTTTAAAGCTTCATTCAACACTTTTTAACCTGCAGAGCAACTGAAGCTATGATAAATAGATAGATAGACTTGTTGACACTTTCTTTGAAGCTTTTTTAATGCATTTTCTAGAATCTTTTATTTTGCCGCTTTCAGACACTTTGATGCTTTTTGACGTCAGTTCTAGTTTTTTAGAACATCGGACACTAAAGTCCACAAAGATTTAACATCTGTGTCCAAGTTGACACATTATACATGGACCTTTTACCTGACAAAAACACAAAACTGTAAACAATGATAAAACTAACCTCATCTTTCTGAAAAACTGAAGTTAAAATAACAAACATGCTGAAAAGTAACTCAAACTAAAGTTAAATGAAATCTAAAAGTGTAAACTAAAGATAAAGCTACTAGAAGTTAAACCTCTAATCTCCTGTAGGGATGATGTGTCACTATATTATAATATGTTATCTGCTGCTGACCCTATGAGAGATGAAGTGGGCGTGTATTATAATATGATATTATAATATTTTACAGTATAAAGATGGAGGAGTTCTCAGACTTTTCTATCTCTCTCTCCTTTCATTCAGGTAAATATGCTTTTTATGACAAAACTATTTTATTTTCTGTCTTTGAGACGGTAAAACTTCTGATTGGTTTAGATTCTGTTGTTTTTTTCTTTTGCAGCTTTTTTGTCCCTTTTTGACATTTTTGCTGCCTTTTCTGTAGATTTTTGCATTTTTTTTGTGTGTTTGTAGTTAACTGTGATGTAACGTAGTTAACTGTAATGAAGTGTGTTATCATGTGATATTCCAGGCATCTCCTGCTGCTGACTCTAGAACTCATCTCTCTCCTCTCATTCAGGTAAATATACTTTAGATTATTATTCTCTCTTTAACACATTTAAACTCTATATGTTTATATCTGCAATCATTCAGAACTTATTCTTGCTGCATCAGGACTTTATGGATTTCTTCTGCAGAAATATTCAGATTAATAATCCTGTGTGCAGTTATTCTGCGCTGTAGAAACTCCTGATGTTACTTAACAAGTTCTTACATCATCAGACAGTTAGGAGACATTTATAAAACTAAAGACATATATATGATAATATAAAGAGATGGTAGATATGTCAGAGTAAAGTCTCTAACAGCTTTTATATGATAATATAAAGAGATGGTATATGTCAGAGTAAAGTCTCTAACAGCTTTTATATGATAATATAAAGAGATGTTAGATATGTCAGAGTAAAGTCTCTAACAGCTTTTATATGATAATATAAAGAGATGGTAGATATGTCAGAGTAAAGTCTCTAACAGCTTTTATATGATAATATAAAGAGATGGTAGATATGTCAGAGTAAAGTCTCTAACAGCTTTTATATGATAATATAAAGAGATGTTAGATATGTCAGAGTAAAGTCTCTAACAGCTATTATAACTCTGTATTCTCCAGATCAACATGAAGATCTATATCCTTGTTCTGCTGCTCTCTGCTGCTCTGCTGTTCGTGGGACCAGAAACTGCTGATGCAACATCGATTATCATCAAGATTAAGAATTATAAGAAGACTGGCCGTAATAAAGGTTCGCCAGCACCTGCAGCACCTGCAGAACCTGCAGCACCTGCAGAACCTGCAGCACCTGCAGCCCCTGGTTGTCCAACCTGATGAATCAGAGTAATCTGTTACTACCTGATGAATAAAACACATGTGACAGTTTAGCTCTGGGTCTGTTTTTAATGTCGTCATGTTCACTCATTCATAAAGAAGATAAAACTACACATCAATATAATAATAATATCTTGTTTGCAAAGCACCTTTCACACATTAAATGCAGCTCAAAGTGTTTTATAAACTAAACTCTAGGCAGTTAATTAAAGTAGTCAACAAATGATGTACAACTAAATGAAGTACTTTCAGAGGACACATCAGCCACAGTGCAATTATATATATATGCACACATAAAGTAATCCCTCCAAGTAATCTATTACAGAGACAGTAACTGTATTCAGAACTCAGAAGGTGAAAAAGGTGGACAGCAGAGGACTCAGCAGACTCACCAGGGACTGAAAGAGGAATGCGACCTTCATCAGAGCGTCAGAAACATCTGTGAAAGAGGAGAGAACATGAGTAAAGATCATCGGTATTAAAGCTAAACATCCTTTAACATGTGGACTGCACACAGACAGAAGCTAATGCTAAAGCTAAAGCCCAGTTTCTGTCTGTATGAAGGTCTACTTCACTAAAACAGGAACCCTGTAACACGCTGATCCTGTTCACTATGAAACAAGTTGAAGACATTTCAACTTCTCTGATAAAACAGAGAGTAACTTCTGTCTCCTGATCAATGAAATAAAACACATTTGACTCACATTATTCTTCATTACCTGAAAGTTTCTATTATTACATGTGTGAAGCTGCAGGAGAGAAATACTTTAGTATAAAGAAACCTGATGTTGGTATTCTCAGAAAAAGATAAAGACCCTTTGAGATTGTTGGATGCACACTGTAAAAGGTTAATGCTGAGTCTCCATAATCAAACATGGAGAGTTCCTGCTTTGTTCTATTTTATAATAAACTGAATATCTTTTGGTTTTGGAAAAAAACTAGATGTAAACATTACACACTTCACAATAGACTTTTCTGACATTTTACAGAAAATGTTCTGCAGATTAATCAATTCTTACTGGCTTGTTTTTAAGTTTAAAGTGAAGTTAAGATATCTGAGTGTAAACATTGTGTTTAAATATGCAAATGAGGCATCATCTAATGCTAACTTTTGGGGAATTCAGGAGAAATCTGCAGACACAATCGACAGAGTATAGTAACATGAATGTTTTCTGAAAGAAGACATGTTATGGAAGATTAATAAAGGTAAAGATGATGTTTCTGTCTGTTCGTGTCTCTCCTTAAAAACAGCAGCATCATAATCATCAAACGTTTAGAGATCAGAGCTGAAGATGAACAGATTATTTTAGTTAGTGCTCCACTTGTGTTCAATCTGTTCTGGTTTCTGACAGAATCTAAACTGTGTAAGAGAGTCAGGGCGCCATCTGGTGGAACAATCCTCAACTCATCCTCACACACACACATTGATCTCTCTTCATTGTTTCCTTACCTGCCTCACTACCTGCCCCCGTTCCTGCCCCCCTACCTGCCAGCCTACCTGCCCCCAATCCAAATTCAGATTAATTTTAATTAAACAGGGAAAATGCACAAGTTAACATTAACCTTGTATAAGAACAAGGAGAGATGCATTGTGCCAGGTTGTAGCACAAGTGCTATTTTCCGCCCGTAGTCCCTTAACAGGTCATTAACACAATAGAAATGCCATGCAAGTGAAATACAAAACATTAAAATATACAATTTTATAACCACAGTCACACCTAATTTACAATTAAAAACTATCATGTGCTCAATTTTTCCCCCTTCCTAAAGGGTCCCACCCCACACCAACAAAGCTATGCACTCAAAATCCTTATATCTTCCAACACAAACACACACACACACACACACACACACAAATGAATGCACAATGGAGAGTTTGGAATGAAAGACCGAATATTATGAGTGTGATGAGTGTAAGAGTTGTAATATTGTACCCCATGGTTGTGATAGTAGTACCAAAGCGATAACCAAAACTGTAATCTCTCGCTTTACACAAAACTGGTTTGGAGCTGTATGACTAAACTGATCCATGCAAACCAAGCTCTCAGGGTTTAGCTCCAGTTTGAATAACTGGGGAAGAAGAACAAAGAGAGTGTGTGAAGGAAGAGATGATATCAGAACAGCCTTAGAAAGAATAATTCATCGGTTCATTCCATGGTGGTTAGATTGCTGCAGAGCTCTCTTCTCATGTCTCAAAACAACATACTTCAGCTGATTAAAAACTCCGCAGCCAGACTCAGAACCAGGTCCAAGTTGATGAAACACATTTTAACATCACGTCTGAGAATGCTTTCAACATTTACATCAGCACTTTTAATAATGAAGACCTATAAATCATCGGAGTAGAGGAAGAGTGACTCGGCCTTGAGGAAGCCTTGGGCCACCATCTGGAGCCAGGCCCAGACAGAGGTGTTTGCCAAAGAGCCCAAAGAAGCTCCATGCCAAACCCCTCTCCATCCTGGGGGAGGAACAGCTGGGGGTCTGATGGCAGTGAAGGTTGAGTCTCAGAGTCAGGGAATCCCCCACACTGTCCAACAACACCCCCAAACTCAGTCGTTGCAGTTTGCATTTGGTTGGTTGTTTTCAAGTTTTTGTGGTCATTTGTGGAAAAAACGACAATTAAACTTTGGAAAAAGCATCCCAACCATCGGCACAGACATGTTAGAGACCCCCACCCTGACTACAGAACAACAAGAAACCCAAAGTTATTTTTCACCAACTTTGAGACTTTGAGAAATTCCCCCAGAAGCAGAGTTTCATATTCAGGCTGTGACAGAGTTGCTGTCAGTAACTTTTTAAAATGTAATCTTTGTTTTGCTAAGTTCTACCACGGCTAATGAACGTTTCTAGGTCTTTACAGGGCACCCATTGTGTTTTAATCTTAGCAGCTTGTCAGGACTTTAGATGTGTTGTAAAAGCCATATCTGTAAGAGTAGGAGAGTTAAAGGCTGTCTGACACGTGTCCTCACATGTTATCTCTCGCTTTACACAAAACAGGTTTGGTGCTTTATCACCAAAGTAATCCGTGCAGACCAAGCCCTCAGGGTTTAGTTTCCTGTTTGAATAACTGGTGAAGAAGAACAGAGAGAGTGTGTGAAGGAAGGGATGATATCAGTCGATGGTACGGTGCTCTTTTCTATCCAAATCCTAGAGATGTAAACTAGAGAGCTGCTTTAAAATAAAACTGCTTTTGTTCTCGTTTATTTTTAATTGAAATATCCTCGAAATAGAGATTGAACAGTTGCTGCTTAAAAGGCTTTTCAAAAATTAATAGGAACTTCTAAATATACGTTGCGTCATTTCAAAGACTGAACAAATTGAAGATATACTAAAAACCCAAATATTGACTACCTGTGTCTCACGGAGTAGACACTAAATGTCTGAAAGTAGACACTAAATGACTGAAAGTAGACACTAAATGTCTGAAAGTAGACACTAAATGTCTGAAAGTAGACACTAAATGTCTGAAAGTAGACACTAAATGTCTGAAAGTAGACACTAAATGTCTGAAAGTAGACACTAAATGTCTGAAAGTAGGCATGAAATGACACTAGATGAATGAAAACTGACTCAAACTAAAGTTAAATTATATCCCAATGTCTAAACTAGAATAAAAGCTAAGAGAAATTAAACCTCTAATCTCCTCCTGTAGGGATGATGTGTCACTATATTATAATATATTATAATATTACCAGCTGCTGACCCTATGAAAGATAAAGTGGGCGTGTATTATAATATATTATAATATGTTATCTGCTGCTGACCCTATGAGAGATAAAGTGGGCGTGTATTATAATATGATATTATAATATTTTACAGTATAAAGATGGAGGAGTTCTCAGACTTTTCTATCTCTCTCTCCTGTCATTCAGGTAAATATACTTTTGATTTTCTGTCTTTGAGACGTTAAAACTTCTCTGATTGGTTTAGATTTTTTTTATTTTTTTTACATTTTTTTTTTTTTTTTTTTTTTTTTAATATCTTTTTTTCGTTTCAGACTTATACTTTTTTTTTATTTTGTTTTTTTTTTTTTTTTTTTTTTTTTTTCTTTTTTTTTTTTTTTTTTTTTTTTTTTAATATGTTTTTGGAGCTTTTTTACAATGTCTCTGTGGGGTTTATTTGGTGAATTTTTCCCATTTTCTCCGTCAGAAACTAACTTTTTATCAAGCTGTAGATGCTTTTCATCAATGTTTTTGACAGTTTATTATATACAGTCAGTTTACATTATTGTTTCGGTTTAATTTTTACTTCTTTTCAGGAGTTCTGGCTGTTTTTTCCAATGTTTTTGAAGCATTTTTACAATGTCTCTGTGGGGTTTATTTGGCGAAACTCTCTGTCTCAGTTCTTGCAGCTTTATTCTGTGTTTGTTGAAGAACCTTAAAGTTAAATTTGGTTTTGAAACTTTAGGCACATTTTTCAAACGTTTCTTTGATGTTTTTGTCAGTTTTGTTTAGTCTTTTTGACACTTTTTCTGTAGTTATTGCATCTTTTGTCCGTCCCTCTCTAAAGAAGTTAACTGTGATGTAACCTGTCTGTTATGATCCCATATGACCAGCACATGTTTGGTTTTTCTTCATAATCTTTGTAATGAAGTGTGTTATCATGTGATATTCCAGGCATCTCCTGCTGCTGACTCTAGAACTCATCTCTCTCCTGTCATTCAGGTAAATATACTTTAGATTATTATTCTCTCTTTAACACATTTAAACTCTGTATGTTTATATCTGCAATCATTCAGAACTTATTCTGGCTGCATCAGGACTTTATGGATTTCTTCTGCAGAAAGATTTAGATTAATAATCCTGTGTGCAGTTATTCTGCGCTGTAGAAACTCCTGATGTCACTTAACAAGTTCTTACATCATCAGACAGTTAGGAGACATTTATAAAACTAATATATATGATAATATAAAGAGATGTTAGATATGTCAGAGTAAAGTCTCTAACAGCTTTTATATGATAATATAAAGAGATGGTAGATATATCAGAGTAAAGTCTCTAACAGCTTTTATATGATAATATAAAGAGATGGTAGATATGTCAGAGTAAAGTCTCTAACAGCTTTTATATGATAATATAAAGAGATGGTAGATATGTCAGAGTAAAGTCTCTAACAGCTTTTATATGATAATATAAAGAGATGGTAGATATATCAGAGTAAAGTCTCTAACAGCTTTTATATGATAATATAAAGATATGTTAGATATGTCAGAGTAAAGTCTCTAAAAGCTTTTATATGATAATATAAAGAGATGTTAGATATGTCAGAGTAAAGTCTCTAACAGCTTTTATATGATAATATAAAGAGATGGTAGATATGTCAGAGTAAAGTCTCTAACAGCTTTTATATGATGATATAAAGAGATGGTAGATATGTCAGAGTAAAGTCTCTAACAGCTTTTATATGATAATATAAAGAGATGGTAGATATGTCAGAGTAAAGTCTCTAACAGCTTTTATATGATAATATAAAGAGATGGTAGATATGTCAGAGTAAAGTCTCTAACAGCTTTTATATGATAATATAAAGAGATGGTAGATATGTCAGAGTAAAGTCTCTAACAGCTTTTATATGATAATATAAAGAGATGGTAGATATGTCAGAGTAAAGTCTCTAACAGCTATTATAACTCTGTATTCTCCAGATCAACATGAAGATCTATATCCTTGTTCTGCTGCTCTCTGCTGCTCTGCTGTTCGTGGGACCAGAAACTGCTGATGCAACATCGATTGTCATCAAGATTAAGAATTATAAGAAGACTGGCCGTAATAAAGGTTTGCCAGCATCTGCAGCACCTGCAGCACCTGCAGAACCTGCAGCACCTGCAGAACCTGCAGCACCTGCGTAATCTGTTACTACCTGATGAATCTGAGTAATCTGTTACTACCTGATGTATCTGAGTAATCTGTTACTACCTGATGAACCAGAGTAATCTATTACTACCTGATGAATCAGAGTAATCTGTTACTACCTGATGAACCAGAGTAATCTGTTACTACCTGTTGAATAAAACACATGTGACAGTTTAACTCTGGGTCTGTTTTTAATGCCGTCATGTTCACTCATTCATAAAGTAGATGAAAGTACAGATCAATATAATAATAATATCTTTGTTTGTAAAGCACCTTTCACACATTAAATACAGCTCAAAGTGTTTTACAAACTAAATTCTAAAGAGACATACAGAAGATATGTATGTTCATATCAATAGAATAAAAACAACAAAGTTAAAAAGCAGTAAAAGTGATAGAATGATTATATAGGGTATTTCACAGTGTTCCTTGTGGTCTCCTAATGGGATATGTGACATTGGTTGGGCTAAAAATGGCCTGGTTGATATTTTATTGGCCCTTATGCATTCCTGTGTTTTGGCAACAAGTTGAAGACATTTAAACTTCTCTGATCAAACAGAGAGGAACTTCTGTCTCCTGATCAATAAATAAAACACATTTGACTCACATTATTCTTCATTACCTGCTGAAAGTTTCTATTATTACATGTGTGAAGCTGCAGGAGAGAAATACTTTCATATAAAGAAACCTGATGTTGGTATTCTCAGAAAAAAATAAAGAAGAGATCATTTTGAGATTGTTGGATGCACACTGTAAACGGTTAATGCTGAGTCTCCCAAAATCAAACATGGAGATTTCCTGTTTTGTTCTATTTCATAATAAACTGAATATCTTTTGGTTTTGGACAAAAACAAGATGGAAACATTACACACTTGACAATAGATTTTTTGGTCATTTTTCAGTTTTTCTGATATTTTACAGAAAATGTTCTGCAGATTAATACATTTTTACCAGCTTGTTTTTAAGTTTAAAGTGAAATTCAGATTTCTGAGTGTAAACGTTAAGTTTAAATTTGCAAATGAAGCATTATCTAATGCAAACTTTTGGTGAATTAAGGATAAATCTACCGACACAGACAGTCAAAGTGTAGTAACATGAATGTTTTCTGAAAGAAGACATGTTATGGAAGATTAATAAAGGTAAAGATGATGTGTCTGTCTGTTAGTGTCTCTCCTTAAAAACAGCAGCATCATAACCATCAAACATTTAGAGATCAGAGCTGAAGGTGAACAGATTATTTTAGTTAGTGCTCCACTTGTGTTCAGTGTGTTCTGGTTTCTGACAGAATCTAAACTGTGGAAGAGAGTCAGGGCGCCATCTGGTGGAACAATCCTCAACTCATCCTCAAAGATACACATTTATCTCTCTTCATTGTTTCCTTTTTTCAACGAGAAAACAGTCACATAAAATACCTCTCTCCCTACCTGATCCCCTACCTTCAGCAAAGAAGCTGTACAGCTAATACATAATATCCGTAATATTGATGTTTTTGTCAAATATTATATGTAAGGATTTATACAATAAAGATAAAAATACTAATAAATTACTGAGTCATGTATTTGTATTATACTAATTGTTTGCGTGATCTCTGTATTTGACAGTGCCTCCAGTGGGTACACTGGTTACTCTTCATAATAATGGTTCATGAATTATCATGAATTCATGGATGAAAAAGCATGCATTCTTTTATGTCGTACTTTATGAACTATCAGTACAGTAAAAGGATTAATAGTATGTCATTCATGACTTAAACGTACAATATGTAACTTTCTGCCGCTAGGGGTCTCTCAACCAAAACAATGGACGGTAAAACTGGACTTTTGATGACGTTGTGAAGTTGCGTGGAATTATGGGAGTTTTAAGTGTTAAACACCTTCGCTGCCGGTTAGAATGCTTCAGTTCACGGACGAGTTTACCCGTTCAAGTTTATTCACGTTACGTTTATTTATGTTATTCTAATAAAATAGCTGCAGTTTCCCCAACATAATTACGTTTTTCTTGATTAGATTTTTATTTGTAGCTGACCAGTTAGCTCGTGAGCCAGCAAGCTAACAGTAGCCAGCAGCTAAAACACAAAATATTTCACATATCAATGTCACCTTTTGGATGGTTTCAACACCGGGGCGGACGGGGTTTGTTGTAACGCTTTGCTAGCTACTAAACGAGGCTGAGAGACGGGTGTGGGGGGGGATTGTCGGGAAAATCTCCGCGACAGCGAGCCAGGACGTTCGATGCCGGTTGTGCAGCAGCAGAACATCTCCCAGCTGCCCCGAATCATCTCCCCTTCACTTTTCAGTAATCTTAACTTTTCGTTTTGGTGGTTAACCCACCTTTTGTCGGGTTAATTTAGCTAACCGTAAAGACAGCTAAACGCGAAGGGGGGAGAAATTCGGCAGGGAGGAGATTTTCGGCACATACACCGGTAGCGCTACGGAGATGTAGCTACCGCTATGGATGGCCGCTGTTGTGACTCGGTGCTGGGTCTGATATGGTCTGTTTCCCGACGTTTAATTAAACTGCCGTTAGCGTCGTAAACACCAGGTGTGGTGGAAGTTTTCTTAAGAAACAGCAGCGTTTAGAAATATCAATGATCAAATGAAAACGAACAATGACCGTTTGAGAATTAAACCAAAGTTTGGTCTTTGAGTATTTATTTACATTTGCAAATGGAGAAAACACAGTTTCAAAGGTACACGCAGCACAACTGAAAATGTCTTTCCTAACTAGAAACCTAAAAATCAAAACATCTTATAGTGTAGAAACTCCATTAAGCCATCCCTCTTCAAATATCTTTAGCATGCTGCCACTTTTCTAAAAAATACCATAGACAGTCAGATGATTTTACAACCTTCCATTCTGCTCCAGTGTCTCCTACATTAGACTAAACACCTGCTGATCTCAGGAGACAGACAGAGATACGGTTTGTGGCCTTCTCGACTTTGTCTGCTAAAAAGTCAACAATGTGAGAAGGTTCAAACTTGTGAAACTAAATAATTCTACTGGGCTATAGTTCACGGTTGCCAACTATTTCACTTGGAGCCTTTTGAATCTACACATGAAGAAGCTAAATCTTGTGGCGTTATAAAACAATCATCAAACCAATGGTTAATATCATTAAACAAATGGTTAAAATAAAATTTGCCACCACAGTTCACCCTTTTGATTACAAAATAATCACAAAAATAAATTTTATTTTTAAAGATTCAACCCTTTTTATAGAATTAATCACACTTCTTATTATTCAACCTTATGGATCTTCATGTCTATTTCTTACATGTTAAATGGAAAGGTACAAAAAAAACTCTTTTAAATAGTAGCAAGCATCCACGTCAAAGAATAAAACAAAATGAATCAATCTCCCACAGTATCAGAGACGGTGTCCAAACATTATTATCATATTCAGAAAGACGAAATACGTCAGAAGGCTCAATCATATTTACCATAAGAATGAAGTGAAGTCTTTTTCTTGATTAGGGTAACGACATAGCAAACACAAAAAAAAAAAAAATCTGAAGACCAAACATAATCTGCTAAAATCCCCGGACCTTAATGTCACTGGTTAATGTCACATCAGACTACTGCCTTATAATTTGTGTAAAGAATGTGTTATGTATTTAAACATTAAAATTACCTGGTGTGAAGTGTGAACATTTACTAATTTCATATCTACCCATACGGCGAAGTCAAATTTTCCATAAAGCTGATAATTAAATTATGCAATGCCATCAAATGCTTCCCCCCCTTTGGTTATTTTAATATAAATCAATTGAAGCACGCTCAGTGCAATTATCAAAGCTCTCACAGAGTGAAAGTTTGAGAAGAATCAGAATCAAACTGACCCCCCCTCGTCTCTAACATCATTAAGTGCTGTCAGAGCACAAATAAAATTCAGTTATTCTATGTGTGTGGTTTCACTGGAAACAGCTTATTTCTGTGAGCGAAGAAATGCTGAACAGAAATCATTATAACCTACATCACGCATATATTTCCAAACTAAACCCAAGTCATTCCTTATTAGAAAATGTATCTATTAGATAATCTTTCAAAAGTCTTAGTCAAACGTGGTGTTTATGTGTGTCGTCAATGTTGAAAGTGAAATTACCTCAATGTAATAAAAGATCCACAAGGAACTTTTCCTAAGTTCTAAAGCACACAACAAAAAAATGGCCTAGGTCTTTATACTTAACTTGGTTCAAATTTAACAATATTGCTGTTTAGGAATAATTTACTTTCTTTCATCAATAATCTATCAGTTGAGTTTGTGTGGTCTTGAGGAACCACATAAGGTACAGAACCCCTAATTAGCCCCAATTTAGTAGCATTCGTATACCAACCATCCTAATGCCTGTTATTGGAACATAAGAGTGGACGTAAGTTAATCATTACAGTAATATTAGCTCTGTACTAGTACTTATTGTATTCCAACCACCATTTTCTCATTGATATGGAAAGCAGTGAACGCATCACTCGTCTTTCTTTCCATGTTCTTCACTATTGTCCCTAGAGTGTTCTTGTATGCAAATGTTGGGAGGAATGGTTACACGTGATTTATCATATTTTTCTCTCACCAAAAATAAAATGCAAAACCATAAATGCAATAGAAAATCGTAATTGCAGTAATGAAGAATAAACACACTACAAATGTGGAAAACCTCCCATGTTCTTCTTGAAGGGTCCCTGTTGCAGTCCTTTCTGTCTGTCTGCTCCTGTGTGTGTGTTCAGAGCACTCTGCTCTGAAAGTGTGTGTGATCATCTCAGAGGAATGTCAACATCTCCTCAAAAGAATGTGCAGTGAGTGTGTGTGTGTTCAGAGAGAGAGAGGTGGTGTGTTCTCTACAATTGTGAAGTATATTCTGCTGTCACTGTCAGAGAATGTGCTGTGGTTGTCAGAGAAGAGATCAGTATCACTGCTGTCTTCTGAAATGATTTTAAACAGCAGGCTACAATACCAGTATGTAGCTTCTGGTTTTTCCCTCCTTGGAAAAACTTCTTGTTTTTCTCCTCTTTCAATGTGTTGCAAACAGTGAGAAAAACTCCAGTTTTCCCTGTCGCTTCAGAAATGGCACGTAGGTGACTCAGCAGAGGATCTGCTCGTCACTTGTTGCAGGTTGTAGAAAAACCTGTCCTCTCCTCCTCCAGAACCTTTTGTAGTGATGCGTGTATCCAGGTGACTCTCCCTGGAACCTTTCACTGCCCTGTGTCACTGGAAGGATCTCGATGGTCTCTGTCACCGTCTATTTGCCAATCCTTCCTCCTGAAGTTGTTATCACCCCAGAATCCCCAGGCTTGTCACCTGGATTCTTACGGTCAAAAGAGCAGAAGAAAATGATCACGTAATAACCTAACCTATCATTTCCCTTATACTGCCGTGGAAGAAATAGGTGTTTTTTATTATGGGCCTCTCCCTACCTATGTATAGATAAAGAAAAAAAATCTTTAGAGCAAAATTCTTTAGAGCAAATCAGAACCAATAAAACAAAAACAATTACTATTGCATCCCCTTACACTACTGTGTCAATCAGGGGTAGATGATCCTTTTGTTTACAGTTGAACTATCAATTTTGTCAATTTTGTTCTCAGCTAAGCAGATTTTTTCTTTTAAATGTACAATTGTTAACTATTCTATAACTTTGGTTATCCAAGGTCTTTTAAACTGGAGCTACAGTGATGTCACAACAAATGTTTCAAACGTCTTTAGAAAAAATATTTAACAATATTTCTTTCCCTTGCTACTTTATTAAACCCCTTATTTATCATTGCTACTATATCCCTCCTTTTTGAGACATGACAAAACTCATGACTCAAAAGCAATATAAATAATCTGTTTAATATTCTAATCCTTAACATTGTTCTAGGTTTTACAGCAAATCCTGTTTATCAGTAACCAAAGTTCAATGAATAATTTCTTTAGGGGAATTTTACCACAGTAAAGTGTTTCAACATCAACTAATTTAAAACAATTTTTGATATAGCAACTCTAAAACTCATTAGAGTACGATATGAAATGTACTACTTTTAGGATTAAATCTCATTTAAACCTTCTTTTAATCAATATCACCATTAAACTAAGACGAATTACCCAAAATACATTGTTTATGTAATTTTTTTATCTCCAGTTTACCAACCAAAGTAACACTAATTACTATCTGCTAGATCCAAGAATCATTACAACTTAAAGTTTTTAGCCTTCTATTTATCCAAATTGTTAACTGTTATGGGAAGCATCATATCATATAACATTCAACAAAAATGTATATCAAAATCATTTCTTTAACCCAAAATTTCACTTGTACTACTCATGTTTGGTTTTAGCTTGTGTCTTATCTCTGTGTGGTGTGTGTGTGTGTGTGTGTGTGTGTGTGTGTGTGTGTGTGTGTGTGTGTGTGTGTGTGTGTGTGTGTCTCTTCCTCTGGCTGTCCTCTCTCAAAGAAAGAAGGATTTCTCCAGGGTACATATAAACACACTGTTATTCTTTTTGTAATTTATGGCATCATTAATTAACAACTCAATGTATTCCTCATAAAGGTGTGTCAAGGTGTACAGCTTACCATCACCCAGAACTATAAAACCATATTTAATGTCTTTTCTACTGGAACTCTGAGAAAAGAAAAACGTTAGACAAAAACAACAGAGAATGAAAACCTTTAACATTCCCTGATCAGAATGTTATGTTTAGCTGTGGGAGACACTAGGTGCTCGAGCATGGACCCACATAGACCCACATAGACCCACATAGACCCACTGCATTTACTGCTCAAAGGTCCTGAATGAAACAAAACTTTAACATTCATAATAAAAATGATTCTTCTTATTTATGTTACTTGAGAGAATAAGTGTACGTGTTGGAAATCTAAACACGGATCTATAAACCCCATTAGTCAATAAAGAGTTAAAAACACGGTTGGATTTCTGTCGATTACTTCCTGTTTTAGCGTGTACTGATGTATTCTGGGGCCTGTAGTCCGAACGCAGCTTGATGACTACAGGTTAACAATTTGTCTATCAATCCACGTCACATTTGTGTGTTTTGCCAGAGATAACGCTGTACCTGAGACAAAAAGTGGTGAAACATCAGTAGATAAAATGTCGGTTTTTACCGTGTGAATATATATCTATTGTAGGCACAGGTTCTCTGAATATCTGAACACTGTGAATACAACACATACGGTTGTTGTATGGGTTTTCTATAGTCTCCTGTCGATGGAGACAAATAAACACATTATCAGTAGTGTCAGTCCAGTCAGTCAATTTTTACAAATAGTCACACGGTGTCCTAGGTCTGTCTCCTCTTCTGTTGGAGACAAAGAAACATGAATGTGAGCTTCTGAGTTAGAATTTCTGAAAAACTTATGTAGTTTATCGGTCAAGGTAACAGCCACTGGACATGTGTATATGGCAGTAGACAAAAGAAAACTCATGCTCGTCCTTTGATTTGTTCAAAAAACTTTTCAACGTAATCTTCATCAGGGTCAAAAGGTGACAAAAGGAATGCATGTAATATTTGTGATTCCTTAATCTTAACTAAAGGTGTCCCAATTTATGTTACCGTAATCAGGAGATTAACAGACTGACATGGTACGTGTTCCATTATAATTTGTACACAAATGCGTACTTTTAGGCTGCAACAAAAATATGTCAGCCAAAGAGTGATTTTTATCAAGTCGCACAACTTTAAAGCCAAGGGCTTCAATTTCAAATAGACATTTTCAAATGTCTGCCTGCCAAATTTTCAGGACACTCAGATGAAAGGGAGAAAGAAACAATGAACATTTTCCTTTCTTATCTAGTTCAGGATCCTAAGGATCTGAATATACTCAAATCATAAGAATGGTGAACTTCTCTGAGACAACCATTCTACTAATCACTTCTCTAAAGAAAAACTAGTTTACCAGAGAGCTTCTGATTTGAAGAACAAAACTTCACTAAAACCCAAATTGTTGCTCCCGAATCAACTAAGAATCCAATTTTCTTCCCTTATATAATTAACACCATGGTAGGCAATTTGTATACACACCAGACAAACACATTGAATACTTGGACATATTTTCCAAAAGTTATTTCTGTTAACTGTGCTGTTTTTGCGTCTAATTTGATCTGTCTATCGTGTGGGGTGTTTGTAGCGTGCAAAAAGCATGTCTTCATTGCAAGCATGTGTATTTACATGTATGTCTGTATGAACTGTTTTTAGGGATCTGGCAGTCCCAGCATCGGGGAAGACTGCAAAAGTTTCATATTCACGAACGCTTCAATAGCTTTGGCAGCAAAAGTCTTACAGTGACATCAGGAACGTGTACAGACATTCTAGGTGTCCGGCTCAAGTAAAATCTAATCGTTAACACTAAACTGAACAAGCTGCTATTCTGTTCATTTTACATGAAAACAGCGCTGCACCAAAAAAACTTTTTGAGGGATAAAAGCAGATGCAGCCTTGAGTGATGTATTGGTTGTCAGGTTTCATGCAGTCAGAGGCAGGGCTGATTACAGACGCTGCCTCAGTGAGATCATTTTAGCCACACCGTAATTAACGTGGTTACGTCAGTTGAACATTACGAGAAATTCTCAATCCGTCAGGTGTTGAGGTTAAACCAATGTTAAAAGTGCACATTAAATCACTACCTAAACCAAATAAGTGGAACCTTCATACACCAAGAATTGTTTTTTTCCCATGTACAGGAGAGAGGAACAGAGAATTGTTCTCTTACTGTTTGATCTGTAACCCCAATTGACCAAATATAATGACCAAATAATCTTCAGTGTCAAATCTTTAGCTCTAATAATCAAATGATGTGAGTGGAACCCCTTTAACTTTACACTCAGTAGTAGGCATCTTCTTCTAAGTTTCAGAAGATAAGTAAGGGTTAATGGTTTAACTGAATAGATTATTTTTCAGAACTTTCTAACCAATCAATTGTCCCTAATAGCAAAAACAAAAACAGTGTATCAGTGCCAAGCATTTCTTCTTTGCATGAAGCGAGTGTGTGTGTGTGTCAGCTCTACCTTCTTCATCAGCTTTTGGACTCAGTCAAACAGAGGGACAGGTGTTGTTCTCTGTCTGAGGTGTTTTTTGCTTTTTCTTCGGGCAGTTACATACCCAATGTCCAAAGTCCTTGCAGTACCAACACTGGTCTCGGTTGTAGGGCTCACCATTTTGCCCACGGTACCCGCCTCGGCCTCTTCTGGCTCGACCACGTCCTTTGTGGGAGCGGCCTTTTTTCCCTTTAGGTCCGCGCTCCATATGTTGCCCACCAGCCTGTTGTAACATGCAGACAAAAGGAACCCCAAACATGGTTTTCTCCGCATTTTCGTTGGTCATTCCACCCGATGCAGGTGTGACGGATGCTGTCGATCCTGTCCCAGAGTTGAGTCTGTGTCCTCTTCGTCCCTCCGTTTCTCCAGCTTCTCTTCCTGATTTTTAGAGAAAGCTCAGAAATGGGCTTTGGTTAGAACTGATGAGGTTATTGGTGCATGTGTGTTTGCATTCTTTCCCTAGATCACTGTTTTATCTATATTTTAAAACAATCTTTGTTTTTCCTGTACTCAGTAGCTATAAATCCTTAATCTTAATTATTGATTTTCCCATTAATTTTCTTTCTTCTTCTAAAATCTTGCTTTAACCTTCTCAGGGCTAGATTTATCAAGCCGTTTGCGCCTGTTTCCAGGCGCTAATTGGTCGCAAAGACGGACGTAACCGATGCGGGCTATTTACAAACAGGGCGCACTTGGGTAAAATCGCAGATTGTCTGCCACATGAGTGAGAAGAGACAAGTTGCGCTTTCAATATCGTTCGTGGGAGGGTCGTGGGGAAAGTGGGAGTTCCACCCAAAAAGGTGGGAGGATAAGCGCAAAGTGCGCCTAATTATATATCCCGTGGTATTTACAAAGACTGTCAGTAAGAGCGCGCCTCTATTCTGCGGGGGAAATACTCCGCCTCTTTAAAGCAGGTCTAAACCAGCCGCAGTCCAGTTTCCTCGTAGACCTTTATGCCGCTGGTGAAATGGCAACAGTAATTTGAGCAAGACGAAGACATAGGCGAGGCTGAAAATATCGTTAACACAAGAATCACACTTTGTCAGTGAACACAACATCATTTAGCGTTACAGATCAAGCAGCCATAATATAATAATAATAATAATAATAATAATAATAATAATAATAATAATATAACATAGCAATATTAGAGTTACTGGAAGAAATCAAAGATGAAATTGAATCTCCCACTCAGCGTTCACATCCCATTCCAGCAGTTGTTAAACTCCTCGCTACATTACAAATATATCGGCATCAGGATATCGCAGTCAGCACTCAGCCGTATCATAGCACCAGTAGCGCTTTGCTACAGCGCAATCTACGGTCTAGTGGGCAGAAAAAGACGCTGATTGCCTGATGGGTGTCAGGGTTGATAAATACTACGCAAAATGTGGAAGCATAGCGTGCGCTATTACCGAACTCGCATAAACAGACGCAGCGCAAACTGCGCCAGTGTTAGTAAATCAGGCCCTCAGTGTCTTTGTACACAAAGATCCGTTTCTCGGAAAGCCAAAGCTTTTTGACTAGTATGACAGACATCGCAAACATTCCGGTCCATATTTATGAGTCATTTCACCCACTATGGGTCCAGTTGCATCACTTGAACGGGAAATTTCGTTTCCCATAATTGATTCTTGGACTTTATAGTATACTATGTCTAGGTCGATGTGATCGTCATCACACCGCAAGGTTATTTGTTCGGGAAACTTGCGTGAAAACCCGTGTACAGCCCTGCGGACAAAATCAACTTAATAGTCAAATAACTCGACCTATTTAGTATGTTTTGCCTTGTAGCAGTCTGTCTCTAAATAATCAAGAGGCTCTCTTAGAGTAATGTTAAAACCCAGACCGTCCTGCAGGTTGTCCATAAAGGGTCCAGAACTCGTTTAGAGTATCATTACAACCCAGACCGTCCTTAAATAGTTAAATATTTTTTTTGTTTTACTCTGCAGTCCGCCTCTTTAATCAAGAAACGTGCTATCAGTTTCGTAGATTAATTCTTTAGGCCTTGCCTACTTTGCCAGTTCTCTTACTGGTCTTGTCCGTCAATCAATTGTCTTATCACCATATGAGAACTCAATCATAAATATGTCCGATGTTGTCCGTGTCTGCCAAAAGATGTCATTCATAACCTCAGTTATATCTTTGTCCTATCTAATGACCCAAAAAAAATACCCAGTTACTCACTTCCAAAAAGTCAGAATTAGTTTCATTTATTCTCTTTAGTTAAAGAGAATAATTTTGCCAATTATTCATTACTTAATTCGTTTAGCAACGGTTGCTTGTTTAGAATGTTTTGAACAAACCTTGAATTCACAATCCAATTGTAATTAATCAATTTTATCTCACCGTGCTGCTTGAAATCTCTTCCTGTTGGTTTTTAACGGAGTGGAAAACAGTCAAGAGTGCTCCGCGGTCCTAACCTTCTTCTCTCTGAAAAACCTTTTTAAAGGTTTAGAGGTATGAGGCAGGTGATTTTTGATCCCTGGATAGCCAGTCATCAGCGACCCAACGGAGCTCTTTTCTCTGTTAACTCATCCGTCCTGCCGAGACAACGCCAAACTGTGGTGGAAGTTTTCTTAAGAAGCAGCAGCGTTTAGAAATATCAATGATCAAATGAAAACGAACAATGACCGTTTGAGAATTAAACCAAAGTTTGGTCTTTGAGTATTTATTTACATTTGCAAATGGAGAAAACACAGTTTCAAAGGTACACGCAGAACAACTGAAAATGTCTTTCCTAACTAGAAACCCAAAAAGCAAAACATCTTATAGTGAAGAAACTCCGTTAAGCCACCCCTCTTCAAATATCTTTAGCATGCTGCCACTGTTCTAAAAAATACCATAGACAGTCAGATGATTTTACAACCTTCCATTCTGCTCCAGTGTCTCCTACATTAGACTAAACACCTGCTGATCTCAGGAGACAGACAGAGATACGGTTTGTGGCCTTCTCGACTTTGTCTGCTAAAAAGTCAACAATGTGAGAAGGTTCAAACTTGTGAAACTAAATAATTCTACTGGGCTATAGTTCACGGTTGCCAACTATTTCACTTGGAGCCTTTTGAATCTACACATGAAGAAGCTAAATCTTGTGGCGTTATAAAACAATCATTAAACCAATGGTTAATATCATTAAACAAATGGTTAAAATAAAATTTGCCACCACAATGGCACTGGAGATAAGTTCTGGCCGGGGGGGTTGCTGTAATGAAAGTAGCTGTCTGATAGCTGACTGGGGGCTAACGGTAACTAGCTAGCTATATGTCCCGGGGCTGTTGTCAGCTGTCATCCCGACTGAGTCTCTCTGCGCTGGGGGAGTGAGGCAGACAGACCGGGGTGTGCTACTTTGACTAAATTAGCATTAGATTAATCGTCTATCTACAGCTAACGTTAACGTTACTAGTGAAGTTATTCGTGGGTTAACTCAGTCTTGTTAGCTGTGGTCGAAACAGTCATACTAAAAATAATTATTAGCGTGTTGAACGATGTTGTAACCTCATAATGTTACCCACAAAGCTTTAGCATCAACGTTAGCACATTGTAGTAACGTCAAGCTGGTATCGATATTGAACTTTCAAAATAGATAAGGTCTCTGTTGTATTACTGTGATAAAAAGTGGGATGTAGTTAATCTCAAAATGATGCTGTATGGCAAAAAAAGCAGTATTACAGTTACAAGAATTTTTTTCTGACATTGTATGATTTACAATTACTCCTGAACGTATCATCTTGGTGCCAGTGTTCTGACGGTAGTTAGAGTAACTGGAGGGTGAAAGATTATATGACGCCACTGACGGGCGACTAAAGGAAACTATTAAGGCTGTATATATGGCCCAACGCACAGAGACACACAGATAATAGTTCAAGTGTTTATTAGATGACGATATTCAGTGGAGATGAACAACCGAGGCTGTGTTAGTAGTTTTCCGGGAGTGAACTGAAACCAGGCAGTGGCGGATCTGAAGAAGGTCCACAGTTGAAACCAGGCAAAGCAGGTGAATATGTCGAAGTTGGCGTGAGGCAGGCAGCACGGTGGAGCATGGCAGGTGGGGAGCAGGTACAGCAGGATCTGCACAGAGGAATAGTAGTTAGACAAAACAAACGTAGTCAAGAGAGTTGCTAGCAGGGCTACTGAGCCAAGTTACCACGTCAGGGTATGTAACGATCTGGCGCTGAGGAGGTGAACAGCCCGGGTTTAAATACTGCAGGTGTGAATCAGTGAATGAGCCTCAGCTGTGCCGGCGACAGAGCAGGGATGAATGGCCACGCCTCCTGACCCAGTTCCTCCTGACACGCCCCCTGCCACTTCAGAGCAGGGGGAACGAGAGGGGGAAACACCAGAGCAGGGGGAACGAGAGGGAAACACCAGAGCAGGGGAATGAGAGGAGGAAACACCAGAGCAGGGGAATGAGAGGGGGAACACCAGAGCAGGGGGAATGAGAGGGGGAACACCAGAGCAGGGGGAAGGGAGAAACACCAGAGCAGGAGGAATGAGAGGGGGAAACACCAGAGCAGGGGAATGAGAGAGGGAAACACTAGAGCAGGAGGAATGAGAGGGGGAAACACCAGAGCAGGAGGAATGAGAGGGGGAAACACCAGAGCAGGGGGAATGAGAGGGGGAAACACCAGAGCAGGGGGAATGAGAGGGGGAAACACCAGAGCAGGGGGAATGAGAGGAGGAAACACCAGTGACAGTTTGGCTCAAGTTTAAAGGATTTCTCTTTTGTTCGGGATGCCAGCCAGGTCTCTCTCCTGGCAGTAAGATACAGGTTACTGGTTGTTTTTTTCTTTTATCTCTTTAAATCAAATGTCACAAAGGATGTTCATCTTAAAATAATGTACACCCTCCCCAATGAATGACCATAAAAGCAATAAACACAATAACTCAAAAGCTAGTACAAAACAAAATATTGGTGTATTTAGAGATTTCACACAAAAACACAATCACAAGATGAAGCACAATACAACTAAAAATTCCACTTTGGGTTTTCTGCACACTTAAAACAACAATCTCAAAAACATGAATTAGTGGCAGTCCAATACAAAAAAAATGACAATTAAATCCAGACCAGTGCTGATAACGATAAATTAACGAGAGGGGGAAACACCAGAGCAGGGGGAATGAGAGGGAGAAACACCAGAGCAGGAGGAATGAGAGGAGAAACACCAGAGCAGGGGAAGAGAGGGAGGAACACCCAGAGCAGGGAGGATGAGGAGGGGAACACCAGGCAGGGGAAAGAGAGGGAGGAACACCAGAGCGGGGGAAAGAGGGAGGAACACCAGGCAGGGGAATGAGGAGGAGGTACACCAGGCAGGGGGAAAGAGGGAGGAACACCAGAGCAGGGGAAGAGGGGGAGGAACACCAGAGCAGGGGAATGAGGGGGAAACACCAGAGCAGGGGGAAAGGGAGGAACACCAGGCAGGGGGAAAGAGGAGGAACACCAGGCAGGGGGAATGAGAGGGGGAAACACCAGAGCAGGGGGAATGGAGGGAACACCAGAGCAGGGGGAGAGGAAACACCAAGGCAGGGGAACGAGGGGGGAACACCAGAGCAGGGGAATGAGGAGGAAACACCAGAGCAGGGGGAATGAGAGGGGAAACACCAGGCAGGGGGAATGAGAGGGGGAACACCAGAGCAGGAGGAATGGAGGAAACACACCAGAGCAGGGGGGAATGGGAGGGAAACACCAGAGCAGGAGATGAGGAGGAAACACCAGAGCAGGGGGAATGAGGAGGGGGAACACCAGGCAGGGGACAGGGGAAACACAGTAGGGGGAATGAGGAGGGGCACCAGAGCAGGGGGAATGAGAGGGGAACACCAGAGCAGGGGGAATGAGGGGGAACACCAGAGTAGGGGGAATGAGGGGGAAACACCAGAGCAGGGGGAATGGGGGAGGGAAACACCAGAGCAGGGGGAATGGGAGGGGAAACACCAGGACAGGGGGAATGAGGAGGAAACACCAGAGCAGGAGGAATGAGAGGGGGGAAACACCAGAGCAGGGGAGCGAGGGGGAAACACCAGAGCAGGGGGAATGAGAGGGGAAACACAGAGCAGGGGGGAATGAGAGGGAAACACCAGAGCAGGGAATGTAGAGGGGAAACACCAGAGCAGGGGGAATGAGGGAAACACCAGAGCAGGGGGAATGAGAGGGAAACACCAGAGCAGGGGAACGAGGGGGAAACACCAGAGCAGGAGATGAGGAAACACCAGAGCAGGGGAATGAGGGGGGAAACACCAGAGCAGAGGGAATGAGAGGGGGAACACCAGAGCAGGGGAACGAGGGAAACACCAGAGCAGGGGAATGGAGGGGAAACACCAGAGCAGGGGGAGAGGGGAAGCACCAGAGCAGGGGGGCAGGAGGGAAACACCAGAGCAGGGGGAATGAGGGGAAACACAGAGCAGGGGAATGAGAGGGGAAACACCAGAGCAGGGGAATGAGGAGAGCACCAGGCAGGGGAGATGGGAGGAAACACCAGGAGGAGGTGGGAGGGGGCACGCAGAGCAGGGGGAATGAGGAGAGCCCAGAGCAGGGGGAATGTGAGGGGGAAACACCAGAGCAGGGGGAACGAGAGGGGGAAACACCAGAGCAGGGGGAATGTGAGGGGAAACACCAGAGCAGGGGGAATGAGAAAACAATTATTCATTGTTTAATTATGAATATAGTGGCACGCTGAGGAGGACAAGCCATGTTTTACAGTCACTGTTTTTGCATGTTTCTTTGAAAAACATTACGTTTCACCAGTACTGAAATTTACTTGAGTATTTCCATGTTCTGTTACTTTATACTTGTACTCCAGTACATCTCAGAGGGAAATATTGTATAACTTTCATAATAACTTGTGGTTATTGTTGGTACATATCCAGGATATTAGCCGGATGTGTGTTGTTAAAATAGATTTCATAACATCTCTGTTTTATATCTGGATATGTTTGGTTTTAAGACTGTAGTTCAGACAAAACAAAGAATCAACTTGGACTTCAGGTTTTCTTTTAATGGAGAAAATAATCTTCAAATTAAGACAAGACACAACAGGCAAAAACCTAATTTTACAATTTCTAGATTTTGATCCATTTATCTCCCACAACTTGTTTTCTTTCAGACTAGTAGAAAGAAAACAGGTATCTGAATATTTGTGTCTGTATTTAGTATATTTCAGAAGTCAGTAATCTATTACTAACTGATGAATCAGAGTAATCTATTACTACCTGATGAACCAGAGTAATCTATTACTACCTCATGAATCAGAGTAATCTATTACTACCTGATGAACCAGAGTAATCTATTACTACCTGATGAATCAGAGTAATCTATTACTACCTGATGAACCAGAGTAATCTGTTACTACCTGATGAACCAGAGTAATCTGTTACTACCTGATGAATCAGAGTAATCTATTACTACCTGATGAATCAGAGTAATCTGTTACTACCTGATGAACCAGAGTAACCTGTTACTACCTGATGAATCAGAGTAATCTATTACTACCTGATGAATCAGAGTAATCTGTTACTACCTGATGAACCAGAGTAATCTATTACTACCTGATGAATCAGAGTAATCTGTTACTACCTGATGAATCAGAGTAATCTATTACTACCTGATGAACCAGAGTAATCTATTACTACCTGATGAATCAGAAGTAATCTACTTATACCTGATGAACCAGAGTATCTGTTACACCCGATGAATCAGAGTAATCTGTTACTACCTGATGAATCAGAGTAATCTATTACTACCTGATGAATCAGAGTAATCTGTTACTACCTGATGAACCAGAGTAATCTGTTACTACCTGATGAATCAGAGTAATCTGTTACTACCTGATGAATCAGAGTAATCTGTTACTACCTGATGAATCAGAGTAATCTGTTACTACCTGATGAACCAGAGTAATCTGTTACTACCTGATGAACCAGAGTAATCTGTTACTACCTGATGAATCAGAGTAATCTGTTACTACCTGATGAACCAGAGTAATCTGTTACTACCTGCTGAATCAGAGTAACTTGTGTCTCCTGTTGAATAAAACACATCTGACAGTTTAACTCTGGGTCTGTTTTTAATGTTGTCATGTTCACTCATTCATAAAGAAGATAAAACTACAGATCCATATAATAATATATTGTTTGTAAAGCACCTTTCACACATTAAATCAAGCTCAAAGTGTTTTACAGTCTTTACAAAACTAAACACTTACATATATATATATATACAAACTACCGATCAAAAGTTTTAGAACACCCCAATTGTTTTTTGAAATTTTAGCAGTTCAAGTCCAATGAATAACTTGAAATTGTAGAAAGGTAAGTGGTGAATTGCCTGAGGTTAAAAAAAAAAGTAAGGTTACCCAAAACTGAAAAATAATGTACATTTCAGTATTTTACAAAAAGGCCTTTTTCAGGGAACAAGAAATGGGTTAACAACGTAAAGCTGTTCTGCAGCAATGGAGGTTGATCAAGCTTTGAAAGTTGGTGCTACCAATTCCCACAGGTGTTCACACTGGTCTGGATTACTTACAACCCCCTCTGTTTGTATAAAAGTATTGTTGGAACACACTGTGGTACCGTACCCTCGTGAGTATTATTTGAACAGTATTGTACTGCAGAAAGTAGTGTTGCTATAAAAATGGCGGGAAAAGGCAATTAACAACGGAAGAGAGACAGACCATCATAACACTTACAGAATGTTGGTCTTCCTACAGAGAAATTGTGAAGAAAGTCAAGGTGTCAGTGAGTACAGTATTCTTCACCATCAAAAGGCACTTAGAAACTGGGGGAAACTCTGACAGGAAGAGGTCTGGCAGACCCAAAGCCACAACAGAATCAGAAGACAAGTTTCTGAGAGTCAACAGCTTGCGTGATAGAGTCTCAGTTTCAACTGGAAAGAGAAGACTTGGAGCTGCAGGTTTGATAGGTCCACTTCCAGCAAGAAAGCCATTGCTAAGACGTCAGAAAAAGAGGCTTGCGTGGGACAAGAAACATTGTCAATGGACTACTGTTGGATTCCCTTAGGGTCCAGATTTTATCATTGGCAAATTATCAAAGATGTTTTATCAATATTAATAAAGTTATGAATATGGTTATTAATAACTTTATCAAATCGACAAACAATCAAAACGGGGCACCACCCTGCAAGTCAGGGACCAATAATCAAACTGTGGGACGGTCTCATTTCTGTGGTAGTCCTTTAAAATGAAACAAAGGAAGGGGTGATTTCGAGCACGGACCCGTTCAGCCAGCAACTGCTAATTAAGTATAATAAGATTTATTAACGTCACAATTATCAGTAGCTAATCAATAAGCCTTCAATAATAAACTTATATACCTTTTTACAATATCACAACCAAAAAACTAGGGATGCACCGAACCCAGCGTTCGGTTCGGAATTCGGCCGAACTTTGGGCTTCGGGTACTGCCGAACGTCAGAATTTTTTTCGACCGAACCGAACGGTACCAAAGAGAAGTAACGAGAGGCGAAACTCGAGAAAAAGAGACGAACGTTGTGTTGAGTTTCTGCTCTTGCCAAAAAGTATAGAAGTAACAAGAGGCGAAACTCAATAGAACGTTCCATCGCAAACAAAACTGACATGCACCCATGACAGAGCTGCAGCTCCGCCATCTTGGACTGAACCATCTTGTTACTTCACTACTCTTTGTAGAGTTACGTGGTCGACGTAATGACGTAGCTAGACAGAATGCAGTAGCAACCCAGAGCCATAGAGATATAGCAACCTAGCAACGGCAGTAAGCTGTGAGAAAGTGAAAATGGAACTTGTGAGCAGAAAAAGTTTGCCAGTGCTTTCAGTCAAAAGAAGGCGATTCAAGTCGCGCTACATGTTCAATTAACAATGGCGATTGGTCTCGTGGTGACGAGGACCCTAAACTATACACAACACCGCCATTGTTAAGACATTTGCGTATGAAACATCCAAAAGAATACGAGTTGTGCATGAAGAAATCTCCAGACAGCAGCCAAAATGAAGCAACTTCAGGTATAGCAAAGGAAGGACAGTCACAGCTAAAAACTGGTGTTAACCAGACCGAGCCTCTCCCAGGCTGTCAGCTGTTCTCTCGGTAAATTAGTCTTCCTACAGCGGGAGCGGAGCGACCGAACGGCCGGCTGCTGATCGATAGCTAACGGTAGATTTCTAATTCCACCCCCCCAACATCCCTTCATCATACACTGGTAAGCGAAAGTTTGCAAAACAAAATTGTCACTCATCTGGCGATAGCGATGCACTTTCCTACGATGTGAATAGAGCGTGGGGGTATCCTACTTTATGGGATTATACATCTAAAAGGCTAATAATTTGGATATTGGTTGGATCTTGAGATAGGGTAAACATAGGCTTTGTCAAAAATAGTTTTTCCCACTTGTGTGCCAGGCATAATGTTGCCTATTCTTTTTTATTTTTTGAACTTAAAATACAAAGAAAAATGCACTGCTGTTGACTTTGTCTACTTCATTAATGTGTTTACTGTGTTAAGAATGGGAGTAGGGTTCGGTTCGGTTCGGGGTTCGGCAGAATCTTAACCAGTAGGTTCGGTATTTGGCAGAACACCAAAAATCTGGGTTCGGTGCATCCCTACAAAAAACAAAGCAAAAACAAAGCAGCATGGACACGTCTGTGTCTGTGTGTGTGTGAGTGTGTGTGAGAGAGAGAGTGAGTGAAAGAGGAGGGGCGGTGTCGAAATGTAGTTCTAACACAAAAACAACTCAAAAAATGGCTACTCCTGTGAGCTGCACAAAACTATTTAGCCTCAAGAGGGCGGTAGTAGTGCTGGGTGCACGAGGAGGGGCTGAAGAAGCCGAGGTGGGGGTTGCTAGGCAACGCGCACGTTTATACCGTATGCTAGGTTACCTATTAGCTCTATACAAACTCCACGTGGTTAAACTAGCAACGTTAGCTCGGGAGCTACGTGGCTAGCTTATATGTCCGTGTGTGTGTTAGTAAAAGGAACAGAATAAAGAGGAAAAGAAAAGAAACACTCTGATCTTAGATATTGATAACGGCCAGCTCAGTGGCTAACAGCTGATTCACCGCGATTATCTCGCGGACAGTAACTAAACTCCGTGAAAGGAGTGATTTAGCAGGTAGCGATTACAGTTATACCCAGCTACTTAACACAACATAATCAACGGTATCATGATCTATTGATACATTCACAGAACAGATTAATAATCATATATGGACCAGTACATGATTACAATCAGATCACATTAATGGCACAAGCGGTAGCGAACCCTTTGCTCATTAATAAACAAACCAAAACGCACTAGCTCTAACATCTGCCCAGAACTGTGTACAGCCTTACTGTGCGTTGTTTGTCAGTTAAATCTCTCGCCAGAGTTTAACGATGCGTTTCGCCCAGAGCAGGGGACGATACGTGATCCAGGTCGACCAAAACAAGAAACAGAACGCAGTCCCTTTCTTGAATCCAGGCTGATTAAACCCGCTGCAGATGAGGGAATACCCGGCCAGTATTTCCTCGGATCCCCTTTGTATATCAGGCCGATATAAAATTGTCCCAGCTCCAAACTCGACCAGCGAGGTGATGCTGGCTAGCTAGTCCGGACTAGTGTGCCTCCTGTAGTAACCTGGGTCACCGTGGAAAGCAAAGAAGCACAAAATCCAACAGCTTTTATCCTTCCTCTGCCTCCTAGTGGCAGGGTGGTGCATTTAAAGGCCCGACAGCCAATGGGAAAACTGCAATTTTGTCACAGGTGTGAAGCAGTTCTTTGTCTCACCACCAGTCTGCCTTGCCCCCCCTCGTGTTGAAGGTAGAACCTCCCTTTTGGCAACTCTGCCTGTAGGAGTTTGGTGATACTGGCTTTGGGATTCACATGTAGGCCAAGATCCTTTGTCTCTGCAGTCAGCTCAGTCTGAGCCATTTTTGGTTAAGATCAATTTTTAACCCCCTGCTTGGTCCAAACACTACTGAAGAATGGAAGAAGGTGTTATGGACTGATTAATCAAAATTTGAAATCTTCGGTTCATCAGGCAGGATTGTTGTACGCCGTTGAGTTGGCGAAAGGACGGTTCCTAAGTGTGTGACATCAACTGTCAAACACAGAGGAGGAAGCGTGATGGTCTGGGGCTGTTTTGCTGGATCCAGTGAAAGGCACCCTGAACCAAAATGGCTACCACAGCATTTTGCAGCACCATGCAGTACCCTCTGGTATGGGCCTAGTTGGTCAGGGGTTCATCCTACAGCAAGATAATGACCCAAAACATAAGTCCAAGCTATGCCAGAACTACCTTAGCAAAAAAGAACAAGATGGTAAGCTTAAAAACATGGAGTGGCCAGCACAGTCACCAGACTTAAACCCCCGAAGCTGGTTTGGGATGAACTGGACAGAAAAGTGAAAGCAAAGCAACCTACAAGGGCCACACATTTATGGGAACTTCTGCAACAGAGTTGGGAAGACCTTTCTGAAGAATATTTGATTTCCATTGTAGAAAGAATGCCATGAGTTTGTTCAGCTGTTAAATCTGCCAAAGGGGCTACTTTGATGAGTCAAAAATGTAGAATACATTTTGGTTCATAAATTGATTCCATGATTTCTTTTTTAACTTCAATTGTTCATTTAGTACAATAACACATTGAACTGCATGAATTTCAATAAAAACCTGGAAAAATTGGGGTGTTCTAAAACTTTTGACCGGTAGTGTATTCTCATATAAACAGAATAAAAACAAAGAAACAAAAGCAGAAAAAAGTGTCAGTTAAACAATATAGTTAACAAGCGATGTACAACTAAACTAAATGAAGTCCTTTCATGAGAAACATCCGCAAAATTGCAAAACAGGTGATAAATAAATCTAAAAGTCAACATAAATATATATAAAATAGGAAGGTTTGTTGTTAAAAAAGAAAGTTAAAACACAGAAACAAGTTTTTCAGAACACAAACTTTCTGTCCACTTATATTTATCCACATAAATCAGGATTATTGTATGAAAATAATTGTTAAACATATGGAAGATAAGCAGAAGAGCTTATTAGAAGAGTATTAGATATTGCATTATTTGGATATTTAAACAAAACATTTCAGGAAAAGATCTAACTACAAAAACATATTTGTCTTGATGTCAGTAATCAGGCGTGGTATTTTCATGCTGATATCTGTTCACCTGTGGTGTCTAAACTTAATCAATTAAATCAATTGTTATTTTTTATCACTAATAATAAGTAATTTCTCCACAAACACACATGAACAGCTCCAGAAGTCTCACCTGCAACAATCCCCTCTGGTGGGTTCAGGGTCAACTCTGAAAACACACACACACACACACACACACACACACATGTACGTAAGCTTCATGCAGTGGTAGAATGTAGCTAAGTACATTTACAGTACTGTACTTGAGTCCAGATGTTGAGGTACTTGTACTTTACTTGAGTCTTTTCTCTTCATGTGACTTTCTACTTCTACTCCGCTACATTTCAGAGAGAAATATTATACTTTTTACTCCACTATATTCATCTGTTCCAGCTTTAGTTACTAGTTACTTTAGTTACTCCACTATATTCATCTGTTCCAGCTTTAGTTACTAGTTACTTTAGTTACTCCGCTACATTCATCTGTTCCAGCTTTAGTTACTAGTTACTTTAGTTACTCCGCTACATTCATCTGTTCCAGCTTTAGTTACTAGTTACTTTAGTTACTCCTACATTCATCTGTTCCAGCTTTAGTTACTAGTTACTTTAGTTACTCCGCTACATTCATCTGTTCCAGCTTTAGTTACTAGTTACTTTAGTTACTCCACTACATTCATCTGTTCCAGCTTTAGTTACTAGTTACTTTAGTTACTCCACTACATTCATCTGGTACAGCTTTAGTTACTAGTTACTTTAGTTACTCCCTACATTCATCTAATCATGTTCCAGCTTTAGTTACTAGTTACTTTAGTTACTCCACTACATTCATCTGTTACCGCTTTAGTTACTAGTTACTTTAGTTATCTCACATTCATCTGTTCCAGCTTTAGTTACTAGTTACTTTAGTTACTCCTCTACATTCATCTGTTACAGCTTTAGTTACTAGTTACTTTTAGTTACTAGTTACTTTAGTTACCCACTACATTCATCTGTTACAGCTTTAGTTACTAGTTACTTAATTCCCTTACATTCATCTGTTACAGCTTTAGTTACTAGTTACTTTAGTTACTAGTTCTTTAGTTACTTCACATATTCATCTGTTACAGCTTTTAGTTACTAGTTACTTTAGTTACTCCACCACATTCATCTGTTCCAGCTTTAGTTACTAGTTACTTTAGTTACTCCACTTACATTCATCTGTTCCGCTTTAGTTACTAGTTACTTTAGTTACTCCGCACACATTCATCTTGTTCCAGCTTTAGTTACTTACTTACTTTAGTTAATTCACACATTCATCTGTTACAGCTTTAGTTACTAGTTACTTTAGTTAATTCTACATATCTATCTGTTCCAGCTTTAGTTACTAGTTACTTTAGTTACTCCACTACATTCATCTGTTCCAGCTTTAGTTACTAGTTACTTTAGTTACTCCACTACATTCATCTGTTCCAGCTTTAGTTACTAGTTACTTTAGTTACTCTCTACATTCATCTGTTCCAGCTTTAGTTACTAGTTACTTTAGTTACCCTCTACATTCATCTGTTCCAGCTTTTAGCTACTAGTTACTTTAGTTACCTCTACATTCATCTTGTTCCAGCTTTAGTTACTAGTTACTTTAGTTACCTACATTACATCTTTCATCGTCCAGCTTTAGTTACTAGTTACTTTAGTTACTCCTCTACATTCATCTGTTCCAGCTTTAGTTACTAGTTACTTTAGTTACACTCTACATTCATCTTTTCACCTTTAGCTATTAGTTACTTTAGTTACTCCCTACATTCATCTGTTCCAGCTTTAGTTACTAGTTACTTAGTTACATTCATCTGTTGACCGCTTTTAGTTACTAGTTACTTTAGTTACTCCCATCTTCATCTGTTACAGCTTTAGTTACTAGTTACTTTAGTTACTCCTACATTCATCTGTTACAGCTTTAGTTACTAGTTACTTTTAGCTATCTCCCCACATTCATCTGTTACAGCTTTAGTTACTAGTTACTTTAGTTACTTCACTACATTCATCTGTTACAGCTTTAGTAACTAGTTACTTTTAGTTACTAGTTACTTTTAGTTACTCCACTACATTCATCTGTTACAGCTTTAGTTACTAGTTACTTTAGTTACTCCATTACATTCATCTGTTACAGCTTTTAGTTACTAGTTACTTTAGTTACTCCATTACATTCATCTGTTCCAGCTTTAGTTACTAGTTACTTTTAGTTAATTCAGCACATTCATCTGTTCCAGCTTTAGTTACTAGTTACTTTAGTTACCCTCTACATTCATATGTTCACTTTAGTTACTAGTTACTTTAGTTACCCACTACATTCATCTGTTACAGCTTTAGTTACTAGTTACTTTAGTTACTCCCTACATTCATCTGTTACTTAGTTACTTAGTTACTTTAGTTACTTCACTACATTCATCTGTTCCAGCTTTAGTTACTAGTTACTTTAGTTACTTCGCTACATTCATCTGTTACAGTTTTAGTTACTAGTTACTTTAGTTAATCCGCTACATTCATCTGTTCCAGCTTTAGTTACTAGTTACTTTAGACATTCACATTCATCTGTTCCAGCTTTTAGTTACTAGTTACTTTAGCTACTCACACTACATTCATCTGTTCCAGCTTTAGTTACTAGTTACTTTAGTTATCTGCTACATTCATCTGTTCCAGCTTTAGTTACTAGTTACTTTAGTTAATTCGCTACATTCATCTGTTCCAGCTTTTAGTTACTAGTTACTTTAGTTAATTCGCTTACATTCATCTGTTCCAGCTTTTAGTTACTAGTTACTTTAGTTACTCCCTACATTCATCTGTTCCAGCTTTAGTTACTAGTTACTTTAGTTACTCTCCACATTCATCTGTTCCAGCTTTTAGTTACTAGTTACTTTAGTTCACTCCTCCATTCATCTGTTCCAGCTTTAGTTACTAGTTACTTAAGTACTCGCTTACATTCATCTGTTCCAGCTTTAGTTACTAGTTACTTTAGTTACTCCACTACATTCTCTGTTCCAGCTTTAGTTACTAGTTACTTTAGTTACTCTGCTACATTCATCTGTCCAGCTTTAGTTACTTAGTTACTTTGTTACTCCCTACATTCGTCTGTTCCAGCTTTTAGTTACTAGTTACTTTAGTTACTCCACATTCATCTGTTCCAGCTTTAGTTACTAGTTACTTTAGTAACTCACTACATCTGTCTGTTCCAGCTTTAGTTACTAGTTACTTTAGTTACTCCCACATTCGCTGTTCCAGCTTTAGTTACTAGTTACTTTAGTTACCTTCACGTTCATCTGTTCCAGCTTTAGTTACTAGTTACTTTAGTTACTCCGCTACATTCGTCTGTTCCAGCTTTAGTTACTAGTTACTTTAGTTAATTCCTACACATTCGCCTTGTTCCAGCTTTAGTTACTAGTTACTTTAGTTACTTCAGTACATTCGTCTGTTCCAGCTTTAGTTACTAGTTACTTTAGTTACTCCGCTACATTCATCTGTTCCAGCTTTAGTTACTAGTTACTTTAGTTACTCCAACATTCATCTGTTCCAGCTTTAGTTACTAGTTACTTTAGTTACTCCGCTACATTCATCTGTCCAGCTTTAGTTACTAGTTACTTTAGTTACTCCGCACATTCATCTGTTCCAGCTTTAGTTACTAGTTACTTTAGTTACTCCACTACATTCATCTGTTCCAGCTTTAGTTACTAGTTACTTTAGTTACTTCGCTACATTCATCTGTTCCGCTTTAGTTACTAGTTACTTTAGTTACTCTCGCTACATTCGTCTGTTCCGTAGCTTTAGTTACTTTAGTTACTCCGCTACATTCATCTGTTCCGGCTTTAGTTACTAGTTACTTTAGTTACTCCGCTACATTCATCTGTTCCGCTTTTAGTTACTAGTTACTTTAGTTACTCGCTACATTCGTCTGTTCCGCTTTAGTTACTAGTTACTTTAGCTAATTACATCTATCTGTTCCGCTTTTAGTTACTAGTTACTTTAGTTACTCTCACATTCGTCTGTTCCGGCTTTAGTTACTAGTTACTTTAGTTATCCGCTTACATTCGTCTGTTCCGGCTTTAGTTACTAGTTACTTTAGTTACTCCACTACATTCATCTGTTCCAGCTTTAGTTACTAGTTACTTTAGTTACCCGCTACATTCATCTGTCCGGCTTTAGTTACTAGTTACTTTAGTTACTCCCTACATTTGTCTGTTCCGCTTTTAGTTACTAGTTACTTTAGTTACTCCGCTTACATTGCCTTGTTCCGCTTTAGTTACTAGTTACTTTAGTTACTTCGCTACATTCATCTGTTCCAGCTTTAGTTACTAGTTACTTTAGTTACTACCCTACATTCATCTGTTCCAGCTTTAGTTACTAGTTACTTTAGTTAATTCGCTACATTCATCTGTTCCAGCTTTGTTACTAGTTACTTTAGTTAATTCGCTACATTCGTCTGTTCCAGCTTTAGTTACTAGTTACTTTAGTTACTCCGCTACATTCATCTGTTCCAGCTTTAGTTACTAGTTACTTTAGTTACTCCACTACATTCATCTGTTCCAGCTTTAGTTACTAGTTACTTTAGTTACTCCGCTACATTCATCTGTTCCAGCTTTAGTTACTAGTTACTTTAGTTACTCCACTACATTCATCTGTTACGGCTGGTTACCACGTACCAGGTTCTCCAAACAGGAGTGTAAACATTAGCATCTGTGCTAACATGCTAACTGTATATTACAAGCTAACCACGGTTAACACTGACCATCTAACAAACACACTGAACACAGTAGGCCTATTATTAATTTTATATTACCAATATATATATATATAAATTCAACTTTGTATCTTTCCTATGTGCGGAGCGATAATTGCTACTTCCGGAGTCTTTATCTAATTTTTTGAACGGAGTGTCTATTTGCACCCCCGGTACGAATAGCCTCGGCCACACAGCTGAGCTATTCACACCCTGTGACATAACAACAAAAACACGTTGCTCGCGTGCACCCAAATCATGGCGGACGTTCATCTTCCTTGACAGCAGAAACTGGCATATTAGGAAAGTTGTGTCTCTAAAGTTTATATCAATTGAATTTCTAGATGGATATAGTTGCGCTTCCTGTCTTCAGTGGAAGTATACAACTGTAAGTTTGTTAGTTAGTACCTGTTTTTTGTATGCAATATGGTGAAATAGCAACCGAGGCTTGAAGACACCAAAAGGTAAACGGTTGTACAACATTCCACAAGAACTGCTAGGTGAGTGGTTAGAACCCTGAGCTATTGTCTGGGATTCTGGGCTTTGATTCCCCAGTGAGGAGATCTTGTTTTTTTTCATTTTGAATCTCGAAAATCTTCAAAATAACATGATGGTATCATGATCTAATAGATTTCTTTTTGTGATGCCATCACAAACTGCCGTGAGACTTGGTTAGTGCCGACAAGCTTGCAGTGAAAGTGAGGAGTAGACAAAGAATCGGCAAATACCGAGTACCAATCCGATACCAGTGTGTCATATATTTTATTATGTTTTAACAACTGTATACTACTATCCCTGTATGGATGGGATATGATTTCTATCTTTGTTGTCGGTCTGGCTCAGGTTAAATTAGTTAGTTAAGTCAGTTATAACGGAAAAAGAACATAAATAAACTACTTTAAGCCAGATTTTCTTTAGGGCTTTATTACGTGGTATCGGATCGGTGCATAAACTCCAGTACTTCCCGATACCGATACCAGCCTTTTAGGCAGTATCGGAGCCGATCCGATACCGGTATCGGACCATCTCTAATATATATATATATATATATATATATATATATATATATTAGGGCTGTCAAAATTAACGCGTTCATTTTTGCGTTATTTTTTTAATATTTAACTTGTTAAAAAAAATTAACGAAATAAACGCAGCTGTGTTTGTTTACTTCATGTGGCGGCTGAAAAACGGCCTTACCTGATGGAAGTAGGCCTACGGGCCAGTCAAGAGTTGAAACATGGACCAGTAAGATCCCAAAAGAGAAAAAAGACGATGTGTTAGAATCCAGAAATGAATGAGCACGGGCTATAAACGGGACCGAGTACTAGTTCCGACATGTTGTCTCGTCAGGAGAGATGCGCCACCGGTAAGCTGCTGTTTCTCTACATTGAGCTGCGGTTTAAGTTAGCTTGTCTGTTGCTCTACTGCTGTGCTGCCGATGTGTACGTGCGCGATTTGTTTGCTTGATAACTGTTACGTTGGTCACGCTGGTAAAACCTTATTTGCAGTCTGATGTTTAACGCTGTCGACTCGATAGTATCCGTGACTATATTCCAGTAAATGTTTGAAATTGGTGCGTCTCACTGTCACACAAGCTACTTCCTGGTTGCGGTGCTGGAAGGGAAATGTAGTCAATCGCTTTACATTGGTAATGGATTGCTGTGCACAGTGTCGCTATCTAAAACTACACTCAATGTTTTCACTTTAGGCCAACATACACCTTTGTGGTTTTGGGTTACTGGTTTAATTTGTAACATTGATATTGATATTGATGTGCATTTCTGTGTTTAGATATATGTGCTTTGCTTAGTCATTCAGATTAAACACTATGTATATTATAATATTTATGATATTAAGTACTGCCTAGATTGTAATTTATATTCTATATATATACAATATATATATATATATATATATATTTGTATATTATTCAGAATATGGTATATTAGGTATGTGGCTAATATTGGGGGTGGTGACAAAAATCTGCTCTCAAGTCGGACAGTTTGTAGCCGTTCCAGCAGCCTTCAGCAGGACTAAATAAGCCAAATTGTTGCTGCTGTTGTTCTGAAAGATATTAAACATTCTGAACTTAGCAGAACCTTTCCTTGTTTGTTTTCTCTTCATATTTGTAAAGTTAAGTGATTTAGCATTATTTAAATATCCATTACGACAAGCTTCTCAATTCAAAAACCCGATTAATCGCGATTAACTACAGCAAATTGTGCGATTAATTAGTTAATTTTTTTTAATCGATTGACAGCCCTAATATATATATATAGAATCCTGCATTTGCTATGCAATTCCATTGACCCGGGTCGACTTCATGAACTAAATAAAAGACCTTACTAGACAAAGTGAAATTAGTGACAGTATTTCATCATCACCATTTTGAAGCAGTCCTGAACGTTGTCTAGTTGATGCCATGAAGCCAGTTGTCTCTTCACCTGGCCAATACCTCACTGAGATTAGCTCCTGTCTTTAGACCCAATGGTTGTGAGTTAAAGCCCCCACAGTGTAATATTCACAAAAATATAATGATTTGTCCCCTTTAAAAAACACAAAAACAGGAACAGAGACTGTTTTGTGACAATGTCTTTTATTTTTGAATACTAAGTGGATTATATAGTAAAGGAAATCAGATGAATAAAAGAACACAACAGATCAGTTTTAAGAATAAAAAGTAACCAGTTCATTAAACCAGTGGACTATATGAATTATTAATGGTTATTATGAAGTGTTATTACAGTTGCATTCTCCTCTTGTATCACAGAAAGGTCCAACAAAATGTTTATTTTTATTTTCTATCATATAATTATTTTGCGTACACACATGAGAGTTGTATTGAGCTGAACAATAATTATCAGAGAGAAATCTAATTAGTGTGTTAATATTTTATCAGATGAGTGGGTGCCGTTTATAACAGACAATATTGAGTAAACTAAATAAAAGTAAAGTTTTGTCCAGCTCAGTGAGCCAGTTTCTGTCTAATTTTAAACCCAAATGTGAACTGTTCCCTAACTCTTCAGATAATAAACGTGAAAGGGAGTCATCTGTCAGCAGAGAGCTGTTTCTGTCTGCTGAACAATCTGAAAGGCAATCAATGATAGAGATTATAGATGAGCTGGATTGGCATCATGATGGTGTGGTAGAGTTACACACACAGGTTCTTGGAGCACACAAAAGAATTCTGGTTGGTACAAGCCAAGTCGTTCCAGTTTGCTGTAGAGAGAGTTTCCAACCAATGTAACTGATTACGTTTAACTTTTATGTTTAAAAGTGCAACATACAACAAGATTTTTTAAATTATATTTTTACCTCCATCCCAGTTCATCGTAAGACAGTTCTCTGCTCCCCCGTAGTTGTTAGGCTCCCCCGCATTCCAGATTTTGTAGTCGAATTTGGATCCATCAGTCCACATCCACGTACCCTCCTGGAGGAGAAAGATTGTTTTCAAGCCAAAGTTAAATCAAGAGGTTATGTTGTAGGGCGACCTCTAGCTCACCCAGTAAGAACGTTTGCCCCATGTTGGCTGAGTCCTGCAGTGGGGCAGGTTAAAAGCTGACCTGCTGCCCTCTGGTGTGTGTCATCCCCCATCTCTCTCCCTCTTTCATACATATCCACTCTCTCTACTAATAATAAAGGGAAAAGCCTCAAGGAAAAAGGTTTTATGTTGTAATACTCATTCAGGCCACAAGACTTCTTAATTTCTACAACAACTCATGAGACCCAACTCATTCTCATGAACGGGTTTGTAAGATATTGTATGAAAACGTATTCAGAATCACCTCATTTCGTATGAAATCCTACAAAATTAGGCGACTGCCACATAAATTTAGCTGAGTAAAGGTGACAGTGTGTGGTGGTTGACTTTGGCTGAAAACTTCACTCAGTAATAAATACGTGGAGTACATACAGATGACAGTGCTTTACTTTTCACAGCTATATGTGTGAATGCTTCATAATAACAGGCTGAGACACAAGCAACATCACTTCCTGTGTTATGATAAAAGTCTCACCTTCACTGCGTCAAAGCCTCCGATCCAGCAAGTTTTTTGTGTATTAGTCACTTTGAAAATGATGTCTTTGACAAATTTATGTTCCGCATCTGAGTGGAGGGAAGCCAGATTCCCACCAGCGGAGATGCAGAAGTTCTAATGAGACAATATAATCAGTTATAATGTCAAGAAAAACAAAACATAATCACATTATTAAAAGAGCTCAGGACAATTATACAGTAGCATGGCACATTTTTATACTTTTAATCAGTGGTGTGGAAGAAGTATTCATACTGCATTGAAAATGTTACTTATTAAAGGACAATTCCGGCGGAAATTGAACCTAATCACAGATGTGTACCCACTCTGTCGCTCTCTAGGACATGTTTTCATTCAAATCGAATGTGTTTGTAGCTTGGAACATGCTAGCGCGGACCGCTGATTAGCTTACAACGCTAGTATATGGGGCACAGGGACACTCAAATTAAATCGCTATTTAATACCACTAAAAAGGCTCAAAATATCACCACACCTTAACGTTAGCATAATGAGGGTCCCTAAATGTTAACCAAATTCCTTTAAGAAAAAGTATGTACGTATCATCCGTATCAACAGGTGTTCATGTCTTGGGAGTTTTGCTCTCTTTTCTAATTAAGTGGTATTAGTAGTTTTACTGCAGTATAGTATTAGAGTTCACTGGTATTAAGCATACTTGTCTTATGATAGATAGAACTGCTGTACCTCTCCATCGATCCAGGTCTTTGGCTCGCTGTAGAAAGCAAAACAGCGAGAGCCAAACTGTGTCCAGTCAGGAGGACAGCAAGGTGCACCCTGTATGAACAAACAAGCCAAAACCAATCAGTCTAGTTTATTTTGACAACTGTTCATTTATGGGATTGTTCCTCCGCAGCACTGTGGAGATAGAGCTGGCAATGCAAGACTACAATCAGAGCACCCCAAAGAGTCAGAGATACTGTTCTGACCTGGGCAGGTTTTATTTTCTTCACAACACTGTGATCACAAAAATGTCAATTTATTATATGTTACCTAATACTTTGACAGCCAAAGACATTTACCGTTGGGGAGACTGGACTGATTTTCTACTGTTTAGTGTTAATCAACATCTAACTCAGCCAATTAACATCTACATTTAGCTTCATATGTTATTCAAATATGGTCCCTGGGACACAGATTTGATCAACTGAGAACATGTAAGGCACATTTATGAGTGCAACTATTATTAACCAAAATGGAAAGCTGAGACTTATCAGTAGCAGTTTTATCAATGAACAGCTGTGTAGTTGACTTTAATGTGCTGAGTAATTAGCATCATTATATGAGCATTTGTATCGTGCAGTAATATCTGCTGAACAGGGCCAACATTTACTCAAAAGTGATGATTTTTTTGTTTATTAAAAATAGTTCATAATAAAAGAAAATGTATTTTTATTGTAGCTAAACACCAAATTTCAGTTTTTTATTACGGGACAAAATCCGGGTAATGAGCTACCAGATTTTGTACTGTTATTTTACAGATTTATTTCTTAAGAGTGTACTTACATATGCAGTCAACAGACTGCTGGACAAACAGAGCAACAAAGCAAACGGAACGACTGATGCCATCTGTGGAAAGACATTAAACAAAGTAAGAAAACTGAATACAAGGAAATAATGGCAGACAATGAATGACTGCAATTGATCATTAATGAGCCATTCATCAAATGTAAGTATCCTGCTAGTTATAAGTGTATTATAAAATATAGATATGGTTTAATATTTGATAGATTATCCATCATCATCCGCTTATGCAGGGTTGTGTCGTGGGAGCCTTCATGACCAGAGGTGAGGGTAGGAAAGAAACTGACCAGTAGATCGAGAGCTTTGCCTTCTGGCTCAGCTCTCTTTTAATGAAAAAGGTGCGGTAAAGTGAATGTAATACTGCCCCCACTGCGCTGATTCTCTGGCCAATCTCCCGATACGTTGTCCCCTCACTCGTGATAAAGACCCCGAGAAACTATAACTCCTGCACTTGGAACTCATTCCCTCACCCCAAAATGTCCTCTCGATAAAGGCAGAATTAGTTATTATTAAAAGTAAAAATAGATGAAATTGTGATGATAAATTGAAATATAATTACCTTTGCTGAGGTGGTGATTGGCTGACAATGAGGAGAAGAACAAGCTAATGACTGTCACTGAAAGAAAATGTCCCAGGTCTGAATAGCATTAAACACTCAATAATAACAAATTAGGCTAAACTTAAATGCAGAGAAATGTAGAAGACCTGTACACAGTCTGCACTTCTTTTCCTAGAACTCGTATTTCTTTCAGAAGACTTTGTGCAATAAATCCATATTCTTAGCTCTAATATCGATAGTCTTTTGTCCATATCTCATTCATTTTCGGTCCTTTTATTGTAGGTAGCAGTGATGCTAAAGCAGTTTTAGCTTTCCGATGATGCTTTTGAAAGTTTTTGACCAATCAGAGAAGTTGCTTTCAGGGCCCGTGAAATAAAGTCGGAAAAATACATATGTGACCAACCCGCAATGCACCTAGTTTCGTAGGCTATACGATAAAGTAGGGTATAAGATAAAGATAATGCTATCTTCCGGATAATCGGCCAGACAGGGAAATAAACCTTTCATTCATATTCTTTCATAACCAACAATGATAAAGTTTGTATAATAACAACACAGGAACAAAGTGTGTAGCATCTGAAAAGTTTCTCTTGGGGAACAAACTGTTAAGTTGTGGATAGAAGAATAACCTCACGGCAACAAGATACAAAGAGAAACAGATACAGATATGTCTAAAATAATACCAAAAACTTTGAAAAAAAGTGAGAAAGAAAGCTTTGTCCTCACAGCTGAAACAGAATCAGAGTTTAAATGTGTTAAAGAGAGAATAATAATCTAAAGTATATTTACCTGGATGAGAGGAGAGAGAGGAGTTCTAGAGTCAGCAGCAGGAGAGATACCAGGAATATCACATGATAACACACTTCATTACTAAGATTATACAGAAAAACTGTGTTGGTCATATGGGATCATAACAGACAGGTTACATCACAGTTAACTTCTTTAGAGAGGGACAGACAAAAGATGCAATAACTACAGAAAAGTGACAAAAAAGTCTGAAAAAAAACATCCAAAAAGTGTCAAAATCTTTTTAAAGTTTCAAAACCACATTTAAATTTAAGGTTCTTCAAAAAACACAGAATAAAGCTGCAAGAACAAAATATGAAACAGAAACAAAGTTTCAAAAACATTGAAAAAAAGCATCTAAATCTTCGTGAAAAGTTTCTTCTCTTGTGTTAGCCAGAATACTTTTTTTAATTATTGCAGATATAAACATACATAGTTTAAATGTGTAAAAGAAAGAATAATAATCTAAAGTATATTTACCTGAATGACAGGAGAGAGATGAGTTCTAGAGTCAGCAGCAGGAGGGATACCTGGAATATCACATGATAACAACACACACACTATGTTACATCACAGTTAACTATGTTACATCACAGTTAAATTGTTTAGAGAGGGACAGACAAAAGCTGAAGAAGTGACAAAATAGCAGAAAAACTATTTTTTTGGAAAATGCGTTAAGTTTGAAAACCACATCTACCTCAAGGCTCTTCAAAAAGCTCAGAAAAAGCTGCAAGAATGGAGAAAAAAAAGCAACAAATTCACCCAAGGATCAAGGACAGAAACATCTAAAAAATATCAACAACAAAAAAAAAGGTGTTAAAAATTTTGGAACTGCTGAAAAAGCATAAAAATGACAAAAACATTAATAGAATAATAATAAAATGACAAAACATTTTTAAAAAGTATCTAAATCTTGGTAAAAAGTTAGTTTCTGTCAGCTGAAACAGAATCTAAACCAATCAGTGAAGTTTAAACGTCTCAAAGACAGAAAATAAAAAGTATATTTACCTGAATGACAGGAGAGAGAGATAGAAAAGTCTGAGAACTCCTCCATCTTTATACTGTAAAATATTATAATATATTATAATACACGCCCACTTTATCTCTCATAGGGCCAGCAGCAGATAACATATTATAATATCATATTATAATACACGCCCACTTTATCTCTCATAGGGCCAGCAGCAGATATATTATAATATCATATTATAATACACACCCACTTTATCTTTCATAGGCTCAGCAGCAGGTAACTTATTATAATAAAGTGACACATCATCCCTACAGTTTGTATTCTAGTTTAGACATTGGGATTCAATTTAACTTTAGTTTGAGTTAGTTTTCAGCCATTTAATGTCTACTTTTAGACATTTAGTGTCTACTTTCAGTCATTTAGTGTCTACTTTCAGTCATTTAGTGTCTACTTTCAGTCATTTAGTGTCTACTTTCAGACATTTAGTGTCTACTTTCAGACATTTAGTGTCTACTTTCAGTCATTTAGTGTCTACTTTCAGACATTTAGTGTCTACTTTCAGTCATTTAGTGTTTACTTTCAATACAAGTGTTAATGTAAATGTTGAAAGCAGTCAGAGACGTGATGTTAAAATGTATTTTCTCCAGTCTTTCATTCCAAACTCTCTATTTTACATTCATTTGGATTTGGGGCAGGTAGGGAAGTAGTTAGGGGTGCAGGTAGGGAGGCAGGTAGAACTGAACACAAGTGGAGCACTAACTAAAATAATCTGTTCAACTTCAGCTCTGATCTCTAAATGTTTGATATTTATGATGATGCTCTTTTTAAGGAGAGACACCATAACATGTCTTCTTTCAGAAAACATTCATGTTACTACACTCTGTCTGTGTCTGTAGATTTCTCCTGAATTCACCAAAAGTTAGCGTTAGATAATGCAATTGCATATTTAAACACAAAGTTTTCACTCAGAAATCAAGCTAGTAAGAATTGATTAATTTGCATAACATTTTCTGTAAAATGTCAGAAAAACTGAAAAATGTTCAAAACGTCTATTGTGAAATGTTATGTTTACATCTTGTTTTGTCCAAAACCAAAAGTTATTCAGTGTATTATAAAATAGAAAAAAGCAGGAAATCTCTGTGTTTGAGAGGCTGAAAACAGATTTTTCTGACAGAATATAAATGTAAGGTCTGTCTGTCTGAAAACATTTGTTACTCCTCTTGCCTATTAGAATAGTGAAAATAATGTCGGAGGAATCGAGGAATTGTAGGACCCAAATGCAGAGACAGCCAAGCAATGTAGTGAGTTTGAGGTGAAACAAATCAGGGTGGGGCAGAAAATCACCAAGGCAGGAAATAACACAAGACATGACAAGGGAGAAAAACAGACTGCCAAAATAAAACAGGAAACAGAAACATATAAACAATCATAACAAATAAGTACTTATTGTCATTAAACAATGACATTGCATGCAGTCACTATAAGAAAATGTAAAAAACTATCATGTGAATCAAGTAACAAATAATGCAAGATATACGTTTCAAGTGCTGAAAGTAATATTCTTGATATGGTTGGGGTCAGCTGGCTGTGAGTCTTTGTTTTTGTTTCCTAGTTCTATTTGATTTCCACGGTCAGTTTCCTCTGTTGGCCTGCCTTTTTCTGTCTCCTGTGTTTTTCCCCTCCTCCCACCTTCTCCTACCAGCTGACTGCACACACCTGCTCATCATCCTCCATCACCTCTCCCTGCCGTACACACCTGCCAGCCATCTACAATCAAGCCCGGTATATGAACCCCGGACCCACTCATCATCTCTGTTTGATCGTTGCTTCAGCCACCCGGGTGAAACGCCATACAAGCTCTCTGAAAACTCCTTTTGTACTTACCTGTCCTTACCTGTGCTAACCCTGTCTGTGTTTCCCCCTGCAGTCCTCTCCTCCATCTCCCTCCGCTACCTCCAGTCAGCAGGCTTCACCAGTCGGTCCCCTCCTCACAGCTCCCTGTTCCGCCCCGCCTCCGCTCCTATGTTCAGACCTTCCTCCCTTGACGCCCCGGATTCCAGTGCTGACTGTATATATGTATATTGAAGTGATACTGACCACTGACTGTATATATGTATATTGAAGTGATACTGACCACTGACTGTATATATGTATATTGAAGTGATACTGACCACTGACTGTATATATGTATATTGAAGTGATACTGACCACTGACTGTATATATGTATATTGAAGTGATACTGACCACTGACTGTATATATGTATATTGAAGTGATACTGATCACTGACTGTATATATGTATATTGAAGTGATACTGACCACTGACTGTATATATGTATATTGAAGCGATATTGACCACTGACTGTATATATGTATATTGAAGTGATACTGACCACTGACGATATGTATATTGAAGCGATATTGACCACTGACTGTATATATGTATATTGAAGCGATACTGACCACTGACTGTATATATGTATATTGAGCTGATACTGACCACTGACTGTATATATGTATATTGAAGTGATACTGATCACTGACTGTATATATGTATATTGAAGTGATACTGATCACTGACTGTATATATGTATATTGAAGTGATACTGATCACTGACTGTATATATGTATATTGAAGTGATATTGATCCGCATTATATATGTATGTGAAGTGATACGATCACTGACTGTAATATGTATATGTAGTTAATACTGACCACTGACTGTATATATGTATATTGAAGTGATATTGACCACTGACTGTATATATGTATATATGTATATTGAAATTGATACGATACTGACTGTATATATGTATATGAGTGTATTGATATGTATATATGTATATAATGTATATTGAGTGATATTACCACTGACTGTATATATGTATGTATATTGAAGTGATAATTGACCACTGACTGTATATATGTATATTGAAGTGATATTGATCACTGACTGTATATATGTATATATGTATATTGAGTGATACTGACCACTGACTGTATATATGTATATTGAGGTGATATGACCACTGACTGTATATATGTATATTGAGTGATACTGATCACTGACTGTATATATGTGTTAAGTGATACTGACCACTGACTGTATATGTATATTAGGATACCACTGACTGTATATATGTATATTGAATTTGATGTTTATTATTAATATATGTATATTGAGTGATATTTACCTACTGTATATATGTATATTGAGTGATATTGACCACTGACTGTATATATGTATATATGTATATTGAAGTGATACTGACCACTGACTGTATATATATATATATGATGAGAGTGTTTGACCACGATGTATATATGTATATATGTATATTGAAGTGATATTGACCACTGACTGTATATATGTATATTGAGTGATATTGACCACTGTGTATATATATATATGTATATTGAAGTGATACGATACTGATATGTATATTGAAGTGATACTGACCACTGACTGTATAATGTATATTGAAGTGATACTGATACTCGACTGTATATATGTATATTAGGTGATACTGATCACTGACTGTATATATGTATATTGAGTGATACTGACCTGACTGTATATATGTATATTAGTGATACTGACCACTGACTGTATATATGTATATTGAATTGATACTGACCACTGACTGTATATATGTATATTGAGTGATACTGATCACTGTATATATGTATATTAAGTGATACTGACCACTGACTGTATATATGTATATTGAATTGATACTGACCACTGACTGTATATTTAAATAAAGTGATACTGACCACTGACTGTATATATGTATATTGAAGTGATATGACCACTGACTGTATATATGTACATTGGAATAACTGACTGTATATATGTATATTGAGTGATACTGACCACTGACTGTATATATGTATATTGAAGTGATTTCAGACTATATATGATATTGAGTGATACTCACTGACTGTATATGTATATTGAAGTGATATGACCACTGACTGTATATATGTATATTGAATTGATACTACTACTGTATATGTATATAGTGATAACACTCTGTATATATGTAATTAGTGATATGACCACTGACTGTATATATGTACTTGAAGTATACATATATGTATATTAGTATACTTGTATATTTATGTTGAATATATGATATTGAAGTGATCTGACCACTGCTGTATATATGTATATTGAAGTATACGACCCTGACTGTATATATGTATATTAAGTGTACTGCCCTGACTGTATATATATGTATATTGAAGTTGATACTCACCTGACTGTATATATGTACATTGAAGTTGATACTAACCACTGACTGTATATATGTATATTGAAGTGATACTGACCACTGACTGTATATATGTATATTGAAGTGATACTGACCACTGACTGTATATATGTACATTGAAGTGATACTAACCACTGACTGTATATATGTATATTGAAGTGATCCTGGCGTTAAAGACCAGCTGATCGCTGCCCAATTCTTTGAAATGAATGGCCGCATTGCATTGGGGGATATCGGCTTTGAATGCGTCCTGCTCGGATCATATCGTAATGTTCTGTATTACAGCATATACTGTAATATTTCACCGGTAATAAGACCGAAATAATATTATTAAAGTAAAGAAATGAATACCATGATAACATCTAAATAAATGTTGATAGATGTAGCATTATAGTTTAAAAATATAAATCAACAAAAAGCAATCCAGCTTCTCGAAAAAAAAAAAATTATTATATCGTTGCGAATAATGTTGATTAAAACAGCGGTTATTGGGCTAAAAATACCAATAATAACTGTCACAGATTTCGAGTTAAGGTGCGGGGGGCGTGTTTTTTTCTTTCGTCGATATCCGACAATGAGGGAATAACATGAATGTCTATCTGACGGACCCCCTCATCGAAAATAACATCTAGGGTACCCCTATTTGGTTGAGACTTGATGCCAGGGTCCTAGACCATGCGTCATACATTTGACGAGTAGGGAGTGAGACTGTGTTGCCCCTGGCCCCGGTTTCCCCACGCTCCCCCAGCTCCTTCGCCATCCTGTTTCCCAGTAGCTTCCTCACCATCCATTTTTCCCATTAGCCCCTTCCCCATCCTACCTCCAGTCCCAGAAAGCCCTCACTGTTGCCCTCGGCATCCGCCTCCACACTCCCATCCAGTTTCTGTTGTCCAATAAATCTGTGGGTTTTTTGATCCTTGCTCTTGGGTCCGTTCAGTCTCCACATAACAATGCTACGCAACTGTAAAAGACATATTACAGTTTTAACATTAGGTAAAACACTTACATTACCCAACATTTACATAATCTATGATTTCCATAATATCTATCTTATATGTAAAAAAGTTATGATCAATGAAGACATCCTCTACAATCATTTAGACTAATGTGATTTTATTTATCAGATATATAAACATAACAGGTAAACTTTTTACTGTATAATCAAATCTAGTAACAGCAAATGTGGTGGAAATTCCAGCTTATGAACTCATGCTATGTACAGTAAGTTGAGACGGTGGTTCCCAGGTCTAATTCAGGTTGAGTGTTCAACATAACCTCATAACCTTGACAGGCAGAGGAGGACATCAGCTCTGTGTCTCTAAAGATTTGGCCAATCTAGGCAGCTCCATGATCAGGGAATGTTTGGTTTCAGGACGGTCTCCTGTTGGAGGTCGGTGGGCCTGCCACACTTTTGCATACTTCCCAGAGAGAGAGAGAGAGAGCGGCTGGACTAGGCTGTCTTTAGGTGCCTGCAATATATTTGTTTCCATTGCAGGTTTAGCTAAACATAATGCCTCCAACATGAGTTTAAATATATTTACTATCCAAATGAATGCACAATGGATCATTTTGAATGAAAGACTGTTACAAGTGTGAGGAGTTTGGAGTTATGTACCAAGAGTTTTAAGATTTCACCAAATAGCTGTGATAATAGTACCAAAGCGATAAACAAAACATTAAAGGTCCCATGACATGGTGCTCTTTGGATGCTTTTATATAGACCTTAGTGGTCCCCTAATACTGTATCTGAAGTCTCTTTTATATAGGCCTTAGTGGTCCCCTAATACTGTATCTGAAGTCTCTTTTATATAGACCTTAGTGGTCCCCTAATACTGTATCTGAAGTCTCTTTATATAGACCTTAGTGGTCCCCTAATACTGTATCTGAAGTCTCTTTTATATAGACCTTAGTGGTCCCCTAATACTGTATCTGAAGTCTCTTTTATATAGACCTTAGTGGTCCCCTAATACTGTATCTGAAGTCTCTTTTATATAGACCTTAGTGGTCCCCTAATACTGTATCTGAAGTCTCTTTTATATAGACCTTAGTGGTCCCCTAATACTGTATCTGAAGTCTCTTTTATATAGACCTTAGTGGTCCCCTAATACTGTATCTGAAGTCTCTTTTATATAGACCTTAGTGGTCCCCTAATACTGTATCTGAAGTCTCTTTTATATAGACCTTAGTGGTCCCCTAATACTGTATCTGAAGTCTCTTTATATAGACCTTAGTGGTCCCCTAATACTGTATCTGAAGTCTCTTTATATAGACCTTAGTGGTCCCCTAATACTGTATCTGAAGTCTCTTTATATAGACCTTAGTGGTCCCCTAATACTGTATCTGAAGACTCTTTATATAGACCTTAGTGGTCCCCTAATACTGTATCTGAAGACTCTTTTATATAGGCCTTAGTGGTCCCCTAATACTGTATCTGAAGTCTCTTTTATATAGGCCTTAGTGGTCCCCTAATACTGTATCTGAAGTCTCTTTATATAGACCTTAGTGGTCCCCTAATACTGTATCTGAAGACTCTTTTATATAGGCCTTAGTGGTCCCCTAATACTGTATCTGAAGTCTCTTTTATATAGACCTTAGTGGTCCCCTAATACTGTATCTGAAGTCTCTTTTATATAGGCCTTAGTGGTCCCCTAATACTGTATCTGAAGTCTCTTTATATATGACCTTAGTGGTCCCCTAATACTGTATCTGAAGTCTCTTTTATATAGACCTTAGTGGTCCCCTAATACTGTATCTGAAGTCTCTTTTATATAGGCCTTAGTGGTCCCCTAATACTGTATCTGAAGTCTCTTTTATATAAACCTTAGTGGTCCCCTAATAGTGTATCTGAAGTCTCTTTTATATAGACCTTAGTGGTCCCCTAATACTGTTTCTGAAGTTTCTTTCCCAAAATTCAGCCTTGGTGCAGAATTACAGCCACTAGAGCCAGTCCCACAATGAGCTTTCCTTAGGATGTGCCATTTCTGTGTCTGTAGCTATTGAGGAAGAGAGGGGGCAAGGTGGAGGGCCACTTTGCTCATTTGAAAGCCATGATGTCTCTTTCTCATTAGGCTCGTTCGAGATGAGCTGCACCTCGCCTGTAAAGTAGACGAGAGCAGGTGGCAGCAGCGGGCGGTGACAAAATCCGCTCTCAAGTCGGACAGTTTTCCGCTGATTCGAGCTCAACAGGAAGTGACACAAACACTGTGGTCCGATTCTGATTTAATAAAATGTTATCAGACCCATATATCAGCTCCTACACAGTCTCCAGTTGATTTTATTATGACAGAGTAGCTGTCAGAATGCTCTACATGTGATCTGTTCCTGATTTTAATCAACAACAGTCTGTAGATGATCTGTAATCTGAACAGATTTAGGCTGAATCCCATTCCTCCCCTTAACCCTAACCCTTTGTCTTATCCCTAGCCCTTGTCCCTTGAACCAAGTGGCAAGGGCTAGGGGTGAAAACATACCCCTATGAAATGGGACACCACTTGGTTACAGTTATGTCACCACACAGTATGATCACAAACTTCCAAGATACTATCTGCAAGTGTGTGTATGTCTATTGCATGGGTTTTGACAAGTGTCATATGCATGTATATATTTTATAGTTCTTTTATGTTCACTTTGGTGGTGTTCTTATCTGTGTGCTACTAAGGTTTGTCTGCAATACATATTTTTAAACCCACTGCATGGTGTGTTGTATATCTGTTTCAGTTATCACTGTTTTGAATGTCATTGATGTTCAGAAACACTTTCTTTGTTACTAAAAATCTGTCTTTATTGCCCAATAAAGTAAACACAACAGGCAAAAACATTATATAAAAATACATTATGTTACAGAACCATTATCAACTATTAAAACCATAACTTACATGTCACACACACACATAAAAAGGCACTCACGCAAGACCACAAACAACCTACAGTTATTCAGAAATTCCAGCCCACAGCTGATGCCTGTTAGCCAGTAACCTTTCCCTCCTGTATCATAACCAACAACAATGTACATGTACATGAACAGGTATGCATTACAAATGATTACAATAATACAGTACCACCAATACAATAATGAATGGCCACAACATGAACGCATGACTCACTCCCATAGTTGCTTTGCAGCATATTTTGATTTTAGAAACTGCTGCTCGTTTTCAGCCTGAAAGTGGATCAGCTGCTGGGTTTCCTCCTGCGTCCCTGTGTGTGATACAGGACGGTATATGTAAAGCACTAGCGATGTCTCCAAAGAAAGTAGTGTTATGCACTGATATCAAACGAAATTTGCTGCTAATGGAGTTTAGTCAACACTGTAGACATGCATGGATTCCTTTCAAGGCAGAAAAATGCAGGACTGTTGTACAAATACGCAATGCAGCGTTAGGGCCGTTACAGAGTCAACGCATCGGTACGCATACGCGTACGCACTCTTGCAGTTGGTGAAAAGCAACTGCGCTACCTGCGTCTCAGAACTGCGGCCGCCTTGGTCTCGTGAGATTATCGTTGCCCACGTGTGCATGACGTCGGAGCAAGTCGGGATCAAGTCGGACACAAATCTACCCAGCATGCATTGGGCGCCGATCGCCGGTGATCGATTCTGCGCAGATCTGGCTCATCTCGAACGAGCCTAGTGTCTCTGGGCAGACAAAGCAGAGAAAGGGGAGGTAACCTTGCTCCTTATGACCTCATAAGGAAAAGATTCCTGATTGGTCCATCTGAGCTTTAATTTTCTCAAAGGCAGAGCAGGATACCCAGGGCTCGGTTTACACCTATCACCATTTCTAGCCACTGGGGGACCATAGGCAGGCTGGGGGTGGGCGGGGGGGGGGACTCATATTAATGTTAAAAAACCTCATAAAGTGAAATTTTCATGCCAAGGGACCTTTAAAAAAGCTTCAAAGAAAGTGTCAAAAACTGTCCAAAGGTTGTTGTATTTCATGTTTAAATGCTTCTGCTCCTATGGTATGTATTTTTTTTTAATGTATTTTGTATGTTTCATGGCTTAAGTTTGAAATGTGTTTGTGCTATAGTTATATGTATTTGCCATGCACAACTGACAGACTGAGAAAGTAATTTGTCTCCAGGGCCATACAACTCTACAATGCTTCACAAAAGGGAAGAGGAGAGAGAGACTCTCTCTACATAGTTTGTCTGCCTCTCCTCCCTCTCCACCACTTCCACTACCTCCTATAAAAACAGTTATGTACTGCCTATCTACTGGCCCACTGTGTACTGCTTACACTGTTTACACGGGCTATATTAGCCCATATGCACAACCCCTCCCTCCCTTCTTCCCCCAGCATAGACTGAGGTCTAACTTAATACTCAAACAATGGCTGTAACACTATAACTTCGAACCTCTAACATTGACTGTTGATCTATCCTACTGTACACTTCATTCCCTTATAATGTCCATATTTAATGCTGTCTTTTTTTTACTTTATCCTTGCACTGCTATAGTTTTAATATTACTATGTCTATATTCCTTGCACTATTGGACATGTTATGGAGGATAAATAAAGGTAAAGTTGATGTTTCTGTCTGTTAGTGTCTCTCCTTAAAAACAGCAGCATCATAAACATCAAACATGTAGAGATCAGAGCTGAAGGTGAACAGATTATTTGAGTTAGAGCTCCACTTGTGTTCAGTGTGTTCTTGTTTCTGACAGAATCTAAACTGTGTAAGAGAGTCAGGGCTCCATCTGGTGGAACAATCCTCAACTCATCCTCAAACACACACATTGATCTCTCTTCACTATCTCCATTTTTTACCTTTTTTACGAGAAAACAGTCACATAAAATCCCTGCCCCCTATACATGCCTCCCTACCTGCCCCCCTACCTGCCCCCATAACTGCCTCCCTACCTGCCTCCCTACCTGCCCCCCTACCTGCCTCCCTACCTGTCCGTAATCCAAATGAATGCACAATGGAGAGTTTTGAATGAAAGACTGGATATTATAAATGTGATGCGTGTAAGAGTTGTACAATTGTACCACAAAGTTGTGATAGTAGTACCAAAGCGATAACCAAAACTGTAATCTCTCGCTTTATACAAAACTAGTTTGGTGCTGAACGACCAAAGCGATCCATGCAAACCAAGCCCTCAGGGTTTAGCTCCAGTTTGAATAACTGGGGAAGAACAACAGAGAGAGGGTGTGAGGGAAGAGATGATATCACAAGGGCCTTAGGGACCATTCACTATTTATGGAATGGACCACCGGAGGAAAATAGGGGAGGGTCATGTCTTTTTATTTTTTGTTGAGGGGAGGGTCATCCAACATTTTTTAGTCTGGGGGAGGGGGGGTTACCCAACTTTTGTATTCATAGAAAAAGCAAAATTCCAAAGTGGCTTGTTTGGTGCATATTTTTCCTTTTAGCCCTCAGTCCCGGCCCTCCTTCGCTACCAGATGGGTCTGACCCATGAGATTGCTGTGGAGCAGGGAGCACTGCCTCCTGGTGGCTGAAACGGATAATTGAATTGTTTAAAAATGAGTGGAATAATTACTTCTGGCATGACCAGATATTTTATAAATAAATCTACTGATATGGCCACCATACCATAACAATGTTAGTGAGTAAATCTACTGAAATGGCCCCCACACAATAACAGAGGAGTGTGATGTATAAGATGAGAATGCAGAGGTTTAATCACTTATGTCACGGCTGTATAAAAACAATGCGAATCTGTATATCTTTGCCAAGCGCAAACCAGTTTAGAAGTTATCGATACATTTTTGGGGGAGGGTCATGCCATTTTTCCAAATCGTTTTGGAGGGTCATAGAAAAATTATTACTGGCCAGGGGAGGGTCAAGTCTATTTTGAGTAAAGGTCCCAAAACTCCTCCTGTGACCCCTGAAATAAATAATGAACAGTCCCTTAGTAATAATAATTCATCTGTTTATTTCATGGCAGTTAGATTGTTGCAGAGCTCTCTTCTCATGCCTGAAAACAACAAACTTCAGCTGATTAAAACACTGCAGCCAGACTCAGAACCAGGTCCAACAGGAGAAAACACATTTTAACATCACGTCTGAGACTCCTTTCAACATTTACATCAGCACTTTTAATCGGTCGGAAAGTAGACTCTAAATTACTGAAAGTAGACACTAAATGTCTAACAGTAGACACTAAATGTCTAACAGTAGACACTAAATGTCTGAAAGTAGACACTAAATGTCTAACAGTAGACACTAAATGTCTGAAAGTAGACACTAAATGACTGAGAGTAGACACTAAATGACTGAGAGTAGACAATAAATGACTGAAAGTAGACACTAAATGTCTGAGAGTAGACACTAAATGACTGAGAGTAGACAATAAATGACTGAGAGTAGACACTAAATGACTGAGAGTAGACAATAAATGAGTGAAAGTAGACACTAAATGACTGAGAGTAGACAATAAATGACTGAAAGTAGACACTAAATGTCTGAAAGTAGACACTAAATGACTGAAAGTCGACCAAACTGTAGGTGAGAAAATTATATGAGACATGCAATAATACAGTCAAAGATATTTGACTTTTTGATTGAATAAAAGAATGTTAATGAACTCTACATGTCTGTCCCTCAATGTGATTCTCTTTTCACAGTGTGGCCCTCAGTGAAGTTGAGTTGGACACCCCTGATCTCTCTGTGAACCATCACCTTATCGTGTTGGAGTCCCTATGTACCTGAGGGATGTGTTGTCTGGAGCCTGTTGCTGGTGTAGCCGTAGCTAGCGGTCAAACATGGCAACAGTTCTACACATTCGTGGCTAACATGGTGTCTTGACAGGGTCTCCCATGGCATAGTGGTCTCAGGCGAGGGGCCAGACTAAGTATTGATTACAAAGCCCTATAAATCATCGGAGTAGAGGAAGAGTGACTCGGCCTTGAGGAAGCCTGGGGCCGGCATCTGGAGCCAGGCATAGACAGAGGTGTTTGCCAAAGAGCCCAAAGAAGCTCCATGCCAAACCCCTCTCCATCCTGGGGGAGGAACAGCTGGGGGTCTGATGGCAGTGAAGGTTGAGTCTCAGAGTCAGGGAATCCCCCACACTGTCCAATAACACCCCCAAACTCTTTCAGTCGTTGCAGTTTACATTGGTTTGGTTGTTTTCAACTTTTTGTGGTCATTTGTGGAAAAAAAACAACAAACTGTGAAAAAAGCATCCCAACCATCGGCACAGACATGTTAGAGACCCCCACCTTGACTACAGAGCAAAAATAAACCCAAAGTTGTTTTTCACCAACTTTGAGACTCAGAAATTCCCCCAGAAGTAGAGTTTCATATTCAGGCTGTGACAGAGTTGCTGTCAGTCACTTTTAAAATGTAGTCTTTATTTTGCTATGTTCTACCACGGCTAATGAACGTTTCTAGGTCTTTACAGGGCACCCATTGTGTTTTAATCTTTGCAGCTTGTCAGGACTTTAGATGTGTTGTAAAAGCCATATCTGTAAGAGTAGGAGAGTTAAAGGCTGTCTGACACGTGTCCTCACATGTTATCTCTCGCTTTACACAAAACAGGTTTGGTGCTTTATCCCCAAAGTAATCCGTGCAGACCAAGCCCTCAGGGTTTAGTTTCCTGTTTGAATAACTGGTGAAGAAGAACAGAGAGAGTGTGTGAAGGAAGAGATGATATCAGTGGATGGTACGGTGCTCTTTTCTATCCAAATCCTCCGAGATATAAACTAGAGAGCTGCTTTAAAATAAAACTGCTTTTGTTCTCATTAATTTCAAATTTAAATATCCTGGAAATAGAGTTTGAACTGTTGCTCTGCAGGTTAAACAGCTTTTCAAAGGTCATATAAACTAATTTGCATGAATGTCCAGAACAGAAACATGGGATTGTCACATTTAAATGTCTTGTTCCATCTAGTTGAAATATTAAAGTCAAAGTTTTTTACAGAGATCTGGTATTATTACTCCATGAATAAAAAATACTGTCAAATAGACAGAATAGAATCAATTTCACAATACAAAGACACACACACACACACACACAGACACACACACAGACACACAGCCAAACAGACAAAGACACACACACATACACACACACACACAGTCTACTAAACTAAACTAGAATAAATAATAAATTAAATAATAATTAACCTCTAATCTCCTCCTGTAGGGATGATGAGTCACTCTGACCCTAAAAAAGTTCCTTAGTCATATATCAAAACAAAGATTACATGTTTAAAAGCTGACTCACAGCCTCAATATGTAGGAATGGATTTATTTTAACCCTTTGCTTCTTTCTTGACATGTTTCTTTACCCTTAGATATTATTTGGATGAGTTGACAACTTTTTAGGCTTCAGACGTTTTTTATGCTTTCTTTCGTTTTTTTTAGACTGAAAGTAGAATAGAATGCCTTTTGTCGTCACTATATATATATGTATGTATATATATATATACATATATATAATATTTTCAAAATTATCAATATTATCAATAGTATTAAATCTTGCGGTTGGGGGAGTTAGCCTGTGAAATCTGTGAAGCGTGAAGCCAGTGCATGTGTTAAATGAAATCCCACTGTTTTAACTAGAATAACAGCTAAGAGAAATGAAACCTCTAATCTCCTCCTGTAGGGATGATGTGTCACTATATTATAATATATTATAATATGTTATCTGCTGCTGGCCCTATGAGAGATGAAGTGGGCGTGTATTATAATATGATATTATAATATTTTACTGTATAAAGATGGAGGAATTCTCAGACTTTTCTATCCCTCTCTCCTGTCATTCAGGTAAATATACTTTTGATTTTCTGTCTTTGAGACATTTAAACTTCTCTGATTGGTTTAGATTCTGTTTCAGCTGCCAGCTTTTTTTGTTTTTGTCAGTTTTTTTTTCAGAGTTTTTAAAAAATAATTCCGGTCTATCCTTTATAGGATTATTCAGACAGATTTTAAATAATCCCGACCCAGAAGTGTAGACTGGTTTTAGTTTCAGGATGTCCTCTCTGTGTCTGTCTGTCCTCGTTACAAACCTAGAGGTTGGCATGGTTTTATGTCAGTTATCCTAATAGCTGGTTTGATTTGAATTGAGAGATGATCTTTTGGAAAGTACCCCATGCCAGTCTCTAGGTATGGTGAAGGGTATGTGATAATGTGGGGGGCTATTTTAATTCCAAAGGCCAAGGGAACTTTATCAGGATGCATAGTATCCTGGATCCATGAAATAACTGGCCTTTAAAAATAAACTTTAATAAAATTTAACATAGGGGTGGACTGACTAATGCCCCTTGTATTTTAAGGAAGAATATTTATTCATTTATCATACATAATTCATTCACAAAGAAAATTGGTGTCCTTAAAGGATGGATTTTTCCTAATTTTCTTAATTTGGGCATTAAGATCAATTTCCAAAACATGATTTATTTATTCCTCTTTTTAGTCAACTTTAACATGGGTGTATTTACTCTTTCTTAGGACTGTATCATTGTATTGATATATATATATATATATACACACAGTACAGGCCAAAAGTTTGGACACACCTTCTCATTCAATGCGTTTCCTTTTTATTTTCATGACTATTTACATTGTAGATTCTCACTGAAGGCATCAAAACTATGAATGAACACATATGGAATTATGTACTTAACAAAAAAGTGTGAAATAACTGAAAACATGTCTTATATTTTAGATTCTTCAAAGTAGCCACCCTTTGCTTTTTTTGATAACTCTGCAAACCCTTGGTGTTCTCTCAATGAGCTTCATGAGGTAGTCACCTGAAATGGTTTTACCTTCACAGGTGTGCTTTGTCAGGGTTCATTAGTGGAATTATTTCCCTTATTAATAAAAAAGCAAAGGTTGGCTACTTTGAGGAATCTAAAATATAAGACATGTTTTCAGTTATTTTTGTTAAGTACATAATTCCATATGTGTTCATTCATAGTTTTGATGCCTTCAGTGAGAATCTACAATGTAAATAGTCATGAAAATAAAGAAACACATTGAATGAGAAAGTGTGTCCAAACTTTTGGCCTGTACTGTATATATATATATATATATATATATATATATATATATATATATATATATATATATATATAAAATCAAACAACACATCACTAAAGACAGTAAGAGGTCTTCTGTTGAAATGACATGTCGTTCTTTTCTCTTGTTTTTTAATATAATATATACATTTTCAGCAGTTTTATGGAAAACCTGTGACATGAATATGTGTGAATGAAAAATGTAATGTGTGACCCTGATATGAAAAGTAAAATAAATATTTAAAACTTGTGATACTGCAGCTAATGATAAACATTAACCATAAAACGTTTAAAGCAACTTCAAAAATGTTGAAGAAGTGACAAAGAAAGTGTGTTTTTTGAGATTTGTATCTCTAACACTTTTTACATATTTCCGTTACTTCTTTGGTGGGTTCCTTTTGCCAAGGTTTTTGTCACTTTGTCCTCCGTTCTTGCAGCTTTATTTTGGTGCTTTTTGAAGAAGTTGAAGTTAAATGTATTTTTTGACATTTAAGGCATTTTTCCACCGTTCTGGCTACTTTTCCATTGTTTTTTACCCTTTTCACATGTGTGCACTTCCTACAGAAGCTTGAAGTTAACTGTGATAGTTTGATGTGATGTAATGTATTTAAATGTGATGTAACGTATGCTTTTATTTGATAATACAAAGTGATGGTAGATATGTCAGAGTAAAGTCTCTAACAGCTTTTATATACACACTAAAAAATACTGGGCTGAAAATAACCCAAATTGGGTTATTCCCAACCCAGTACCTGGTTCAATATAGGACAGAACACATGCTGGGTTGTTTTGACTTTTTGAACTGGGTTGAAATTTTAACCCAGTATAAGGGGTTGCTTCGCCTAACCAAAGCCTGGGTCATTCTGACACCAATGTTGGGTTAATGCAACTCATTACTGGGTCAGGCCCACCAGCCCAAATATTGGGTTAAATTGACCCCCTTGTTGGGTTGATATTTGACCCATTCATTTAGTTATTCTTTCATCTATGAAATTCCTATATATTCCTATATATTATTTATTAATAATAACAGACAATGCATACACTTCATTAATGTCACTGATTTTATTGAACAATATTTAATTTACTCATTTAAAGAGAAAAACTGGAATAACAATAACAAGTCCAATTCCCTTATCACATGAGCGTTTCCAAAGAAGAAATGCATGGGGCCACATTATCCCTACCTCATTTCAAAATGAGTATCAAATAACTGGACTAATACCAAGCAACAATTAACAATAATTCATTTCCTCCTTATATTCCTCCTAAATATTAGAGAGAGACAGAGAGAGAGAGAGAAAGAGAGACAGAGAGAGAGAGAGAATTCCCTTATCGCATGAGCATTTCCAAAAAAAAACGCATGGGGCCACATTACTACCACCCCCCCATTCTTTCTGGAGGAACTGCTAAGCAGAGAAACACTGCTTTGGGAAATTGATATCAAACACATAAAAACATTTGACACAAACATGTACAGCTTGGACAACGCTGTCGTGCTCCAGGGCCGGCCCACTGGGAACGGTGAATGCCTGAGAGCAGCGCTCCTCGCCTCCCAACACCAGGGTGCAGGGGTATGGCCTGGTCTGCTCTGCTGCCTGAAGGTACTTCACCATGTTGGCTCCGACCTGCAAATAATAATAATATTCCATAAGTACTTGAATGACAAAGACTCTGACCATCTGACAGCTAATGTTTTCTAACAGATTTTACATTAAAAGACCTGCATCACTAGATCCAAGGGGCTGTGTGAGTCTAGGACTACTCACAGGCTTAAGATCGATGAAGGCCTTCATGGCGTCAGACACTGTAGTCCTCACGGTCTTTGGGCCCATCCTGAAGACTGCAGGTGGAATCAGACCTGGCAGAACCATCAGGGCAATGTAGTCTTTGGAGCCTGTAAAGAAAGAAAATAGTTTGACATAAGTATTATCATAGTTTATTTATCTATTATCATAGAGTAGCTTATGGCTCGAATAATGCACAAATCCAAATATACAAATCTAAGGGTTATGTTGATGTTATAATTTCTACCTTGAGACAAAGACTCTGTCTCTGTCTGCACGTGGAGCTTCTACCCCTCCCACTGGGCCGCATGAACAAGCTTCTCGCTGAACCTCCTCCAGGTCAAAGATTTAGTCTGATGCCTCTTTATGAAGAACCTCGAAAGTCCTGCACAATCTGAGAGGGGAGATTTAGAATAATTAATTAAATCATATATCATCAAACAAAAAAATAATAAGATAAGTGAGAGAGAGAAAGATTGAGAAAAAGAGAGAAGTGTGTGTGTGTGAGATGAGAGCACATTTTGTAATAAGAAAATTACATTTAAAGTATTGCTGTGCACAATGGTAGACAGAGGTGTAGTGGTAAAATAAGAGGTAGCTAAACTATAAATTCTGTGGCCATGGTAAGGTTAATAAAACCTCATGCCAATTGTTTGCGCTTCTTATAGTTGTGGAATTTCTGTCACTATCAAAATGGTATTTCAAGGGACCTACAATGGTGACCACAGGTGATGGGTAATCAAAATGGGATTCTGTTTAGGGAGGCATGGTCTTCAGTGGCACATATAGAGTGTTGGATTCTTTTACATAATGCTCTTACATGTCAAGATGTTGTACATCTAAACAAAATGGAGTATTGTGTAGCCTACAACTTCATTGGGGATGCATGAGGATAGGGTAACTCATTTTTTTTAATGTTGACATATTCAATAATATTAATAATAGGCATATAGTACAACAATATAACATATTTACCTGCAAAAGTGTCAATCAGCTCAAGAAGTTGCCGTTCTGTTAACTTTAGTTTAACAACGTCCTCCATATTCAATCGCTATAGGGGAGAAGAACAAGATCTGTTAATGTTCAATCAATGTATGCAAGTGTATTTTGCAGTCTGTCAGTCTGTCTAGTGAAAATATAACGAAGTTGCTGTAATCTAGTGCCATGTAGCTAGCGAGGCTAGCTAGTGGTCTTTCATAATCACTTAAAAACACAATGTGGTATTTCTACAGTGTGTTAACTGCACTAAACACAAATTACTTTGTCAACAGAATGCGTGCAATGCACCTTCAATGCTTCGCTCTGTACTAGCTACTAGCTAGCTTACAGGATGAGTCAGCAATTAGCGCTAGCTAGCGCTAGCTAGCGGTTAGCATTAGCGATCTTTTTAAAACGTTATAGCTAATACTTCATATCATAGTGAATTTGTCTCGTGATTTGCCCCAGACACACACACAAATGTTTATAAAGCACTGTTTATGTGTCACTCCCTCAGAGAATTAGAAATAGTCTCCATTTAAATCTTAGGTATCATGCTACAATATTAACCTACTAGCTAGCATTAGCGCTATCATACTTGAACTGGCGTAGCCTTATAGCATGCATGAATCGGTAGTTAGCTAGAAATCACTGTTGCTAACTGGATTATCAGAGCTAAAACGCTCCTCCTATCCAGCAATGAATCAAGATCAAGTAAGTAACCAGTAACGGAGCTAAAGTCTGCTGTTTGACTGCAATGAAGCAATGTTGTAGTAAGCAGCTCCTTGCTAGCTTGCTGCTAGCTGCTTGCGAATTAGCATCAGTGGTGCGCTAGTTACCAGAGGGGCAGTACGGTTTGCTTCGGCAAAGTAATGTAAAGTTCTACAGGCTGTCCCGTTATGGAAATAATGATTATTATTATATATATATTATAACTAACAACTAGCAAGCTCACGTTTCTGTCGAAGACAGAGGTAGTTTTCTAAAAAATGAGAAATGACAAACCTTCAGTGTTTCCAAAAGTGTTCTCCCGCCTCGGAGAAAAGAAAAAGACCGTTGGAGGAGGAACCCAAACTTGAATGTAACCCAACCACTGGGTTAATATGATCATTGGTTGGGTTATTCAGATCAAGGCACAGTCCAAAACCATTAACCCAACTACTGGGTTACTGAAAGTAACCCAATATGGGTTAAATATACATAATACAGGGTTAAACAGCCTCAACCCAGTGGTTGGGTTAATAAAATAACCCAGTATTTTTAAGAGTGTAATAATATAAAGAGATGTTAGATATGTCAGAGTAAAGTCTCTAACAGCTTTTATATGATAATATAAAGAGATGTTAGATATGTCAGAGTAAAGTCTCTAACAGCTTTTATATAATAATATAAAGAGATGGTAGATATGTCAGAGTAAAGTCTCTAACAGCTTTTATATGATAATATAAAGAGATGGTAGATATGTCAGAGTAAAGTCTCTAACAGCTTTTATATGATAATATAAAGAGATGTTAGATATGTCAGAGTAAAGTCTCTAACAGCTTTTGATAGTATAATATAAGAGATGTTAGATATGTCAGGTAAAGTCTCTAACAGCTTTATATGATAATATAAAGAGATGTTAGATATGTCAGAGTAAAGTCTCTAACAGCTTTTATATGATAATATAAAGAGATGGTAGATATGTCAGAGTAAAGTCTCTAACAGCTTTTATATGATAATATAAAGAGATGTTAGATATGTCAGAGTAAAGTCTCTAACAGCTTTTATATAATAATATAAAGAGATGGTAGATATGTCAGAGTAAAGTCTCTAACAGCTTTTATATGATAATATAAAGAGATGGTAGATATGTCAGAGTAAAGTCTCTAACAGCTTTTATATGATAATATAAAGATATGTTAGATATGTCAGAGTAAAGTCTCTAACAGCTTTTATATATGATAATATAAAGAGATGGTAGATATGTCAGAGTAAAGTCTCTAACAGCTTTTATATGATAATATAAAGATATGTTAGATATGTCAGAGTAAAGTCTCTAACAGCCTTTATAACTCTGTGTTCCAGATCAACATGAAGACCTCTATCTTTGCTGGTGTTCTGCTGATCTCTCTGTGCCAACTGTCCAGCGGTTTCTTTGGTTTATTTGAGGATGCTGATAAAAAGTTTGCAAAAAAGTATATCATGGCTTCTAACCAATGCACCCAGGTGATGATGGACAGAGAATTCGCTGTTGTCGACAAACATACCTGTAAGCCGGAGAAAACCTTCATCAGAGCTACAGTGGACGAGGCCCGAGCCGTCTGTGCGGGTAGAGGAAGTGGAGTCAGCGAAGAGACCTTCAAAGTTGTTGAGTGTAAACTCGATCCTGCTAATAACAAGCCTCCCAACTGTCAGTACACGGGTGAGGATGGGGAGAAGAAAATCCTGGTCACCTGTAACAGAGATAAAAAACCTACTGAGTTTCAAATACAAGAGTAATCTGTTACTACAACTGATGAATCAGAGTAATCTATTACTACCTGATGAATCAGAGTAATCTGTTACTACAACTGATGAATCAGAGTAATCTATTACTACCTGATGAATCAGAGTAATCTATTACTACCTGATGAACCAGAGTAATCTGTTACTACCTGATGAATCAGAGTAATCTGTAACTACCTGATGTACCAGAGTAATCTATTACTACCTGATGAATCAGAGTAATCTATTACTACCTGATGAACCAAGGTAATCTGTTACTACCTGATGAACCAGAGTAATCTGTTACTACCTGATGAATCAGAGTAATCTGTAACTACCTGATGAACCAGAGTAATCTATTACTACCTGATAAATCAGAGCAATCTATTACTACCTGATGAACCAAGGTAATCTGTTACTACCTGATGAAACAGAGTAATCTGTTACTACCTGATGAAACAGAGTAATCTATTACTACCTGCTGAATCAGAGTAACTTGAATCTCCTGTTGAATAAAACACATCTGACAGTTTAACTCTGGGTCTGTTTTTAATGTCGTCATGTTCACTCATTCATAAAGAAGATAAAACTACAGAAATGATATAATTATTATTATAATAACAGTCAGGCATTAAACCCTAAAGAGACATACATCATTTATATATGTTCATATATATAGAATAAAAACAAAGAAATAAAAGCAGTAAAAGTGGCAGTTAAACACAATAGTCAAAGAACTTAACTAAAGTACAACAAAATAAGTGGAACAGAGGATGAAAGAGGAGAGAACATGGGTAAAGATCATCGGTATTAAAGCTAAACCTCCTTTAACATGTTCACTACACACAGACAGAAGCTAATGCTAAAGCTAAAGCCAAGTTGACTGTACACAGACAGAAGCTAATGCTAAAGCTAAAGCCAAGTTGACTTTACACAGACAGAAGCTAATGCTAAAGCTAAAGCCAAGTTGACTGTACACAGACAGAAGCTAATGCTAAAGCTAAAGCCCAGATTCTGTCTGTATGAAGGTCTACTTCACTAAAACAGGAACCCTGTAACACGCTGATCCTGTTCACTATGAAACAAGTTGAAGACATTTCAACTTCTCTGAACTTCTGTCTCCTGATCAATAAAATAAAACACATTTGACTCACATTATTCACACATTATGTGCTAAAAGTTTCTATTATTACATGTGTGAAGCTGCAGAAGAGAAATACTTTCATATAAAGAAACCTGATGTTGGTATTCTCAGAAAAAAGCTAAAGAACCTTTGAGATTGTTGGATGCACGCTGTAAAAGGTTAATGCTGAGTCTCCATAATCAAACATGGAGAGTTCCTGCTTTATTCTATTTTATAATAAACTGAATATCTTTTGGTTTTGGACCAAACTACACTTCCAATAGACTTTTTGGATATGTTTCACTTTTCTGACATTTTTCTGAAAATGTTCTGCAGATTAATCAATTCTTACTGGCTTGTTTTTAAGTTTAAAGTGAAATTCAGATTTCTGAGTGTAAACGTGTTTAAATATGCTAATGCGGCATTATCTAACTCCAACTTTTGTTGAATTCAGGAGAACTCTACAGACATAAACAGATAAAGAGTAGTAACATGAATGTTGTCTGAAAGAAGACATGTTATGGAAGATTAATAAAGGTAAAGATGATGTTTCTGTCTGTTAGTGTCTCTCCTTAAAAACATCAGCATCATAACCATCAAATATGTAGAGATCAGAGCTGAAGGTGAACAGATTATTTTAGTTAGAGCTCCACTTGTGTTCAGTGTGTTCTTGTTTCTGACAGAATCTAAACTGTGTAAGAGAGTCAGGGCTCCATCTGGTGGAACAATCCTCAACTCATCCTCAAAGATACATTGATCTCTCTTCATTGGTCCCTTTTTGGTGAAAGGTTCCCAGAGAGATCAGAGGGGTAAAATTCATCTGCACTAAGGGCCACAATGAAAATTGAGAATCCCATCGAGAGACATATAGAGTTCATTAACATGCTTTTATTTAATGAAAAAGTCTAATATCTTTGACTGTCATTCTGCATGTGTCAGTTTTCTCACCTACAGTTTGGTCGACATAAAGCCATAGATAAAGTTCCTTAGTCATTAGAAAGTTTAGCAAATCTATCTAAACAAAGATTAGATGTTTAAAGACGACTCCCAGCGACCTGTTTCACAGCCTGAATGTCAAACTCTTCCTCTGGGTTCGGTCGGTGAACCCCCACTGTCTAATAACACACCCAAACCCTCTCAGTCTCTCAGTCAGTTTGCATCTGTGTTTGATTGTTTTGGACCTCCATGGCTCATTCTGGCATTATGATTGGTTTGCATGAAGCTGTATTTTTTTATTCTTTTTGCAGACATTTAGTGTCTACTTTCAGACACTTATGTGGAAATACTCATGAAAAGTACAAGTACCCTTACATTTACAGTAGATTACTTGATTAAATGTACTTAGTTACTTTCCACCTCTGGTTTTTGGGAAATCTTTTACATCAAATTTAATCTTATCAAAACTTCCTGATTCCTCCACCAACCAAACTCTGTACATTTTTTTGCTAATATAAAGGAAAAAATACAAATCTTTACCCAGCTGTCAGATTAATGTAGCAGAGTAAAAAGTAAATTTCCCTCTGAGTACACTTACCTCAAATTTAAGTAGATATACTTAGTTAAATTCCACTTCCTTCAAACAATGAAGCCGTTCGTTTAAAGAAGAAACAAGTTGTTTATTTACACTTACATTTTTATTTATTTATTACAGCAGGGGGTTTGGGGTCCCTAGAGGGTCCTCAGAGTCAATATAGGATGTTGAAGTTCCCTGGTTTAGACCACATGAGTTAATCTCGAGGCCTGCAGTCTGAAGCTGCTCACTCGCAGGTTTTGATCTGGCCCGAATATCAACTTAGGTTCAGAATCAGTTTTGGCCTATCTAGTTGTGAAAGAAAACAAAAAGACTGGGAACAGTTTTTCAAAATTCAACTACAGGACACTGAGAGCAGATGTTGTCAGATTTGCTGACTTTGAGAAGCAGAGTTTGATGTTCAGGCTGTGAAACAGTTTGCTGGGAGTCTACTGGGACTTTGAAAAATGTCATCTTTGTCTAGTTTGATTTGCTAAACTCTCTGTTGATAAGGAACTTTTTTAGGGCTTTATGTTGACCAAACTGTAAGTGACAAGACTATACGTACTTTGTAGTGTCTGTTTCTCTTGTGGCATGTCTTGTTCTACTTCCTGCCTTGTGTGTTTTCCCTCCTCTGTGATTGGCTGCTGTGCCCTGATGTGTCTCACCTGTTCATCAGCCCTCATGTCACCTGTCCCTCGTTACCTCTTCTATTTAGTTTCTGTCCATCCTTTCTCTGGTGTCAGATCTTTGTCTGTTGCTCCCTATGTCTCTCTGTTCCTTGTGATTTGATTCTCTAGTCTTCAGATTTCTGTTTTGTGTTTGTTGAACTCCTTTAGCCTTCCTGCCTCAGGATCCCTTTGTTATAAACAGTCTTCTTTAATAAATCTTCAAAATTTTCCCCTAAGCGACAGTGGTCTGCTCTGACACCGGGCTAATAGACAGAAACACCTTCAGTTGGTCATTAATCAGAGACTCTAGGACCTGGGACAGACATGGCAGTTCTGACATTGGTCTAAAGTTGTTGATATTGGTTTTATCACCTCCACGTTTGTAAGGATACAACATGCACATGTTTTCCAAATGCTGGGAATTATTTTTATTATTATAATTATTAAATTGAAAATATTCTGTGAGAGAAAATGTGTTGAGAGCTTAAATAAGACAAAGGGGTCCAAATTGTCTCCAGTTCTGGTTTTAAACGTGCTTAATAAATAAATTAAACAATTAATAGATGAAGAAACCACAATTTGGACTGAGCAAGAACAGCGAGCCATCATGACATCAGTGTCATCATGTAGTTCATGTTGTGTGATTTCTCACACAGATTAACAAACTCAAGCAACAGCAGTAGTTTTATCTTGTGGTACTTTGTGATTAATTAGTTTGAGACTTGATTAAGAAAAGTTGCAATGTGCTACACAATAACATTATCACATCATATTCTAAGTGTAATGAAAAATCCATGAAGATGGTTAAAGTGTCCATATTATGAAAAAAACACTTTTTCTGGGTTTTGGGGTGTTCTTTTGTGTCTCTGGTGCTTCCATACGCATACAAACTTGGAAAACAATCCACCCATGCTGTTTTGAGTGAGATGTGGGTTTCTGAATGTCCTCTGTCTTCAGTCTCTGAGTGAGCTGTTAGAATACTGCTCGGATTGTGACGTCACAGTCCGAAACATTTGAATATTCCCACTCTCCACCCCCTCCCAACAGAGCATACCTAATGTCTCCACCGTCTATGCACTGAAAAAAATAACTTGTAGGATTTACTTGATAAAATCATTGTAACAATTTGCACTCAATTTTTCTAAGTAAAATTTATTGCTGTGATATCAAGTACAACTCACTTGCCAGTATCAATTAAAATGTACTTACCTCTAAATGTATCATTTGTGAAGACATTAAGTAAATATTACTTCATTATATTTAACGTAGCAGGTTATATTTATTAAATTAATTAAGTAAAGTTAATTTCCAAAGGAACATCACTGTTGTGAAAATATCAAGTACATTTTATAAATCTGTAATATTTACTGTTATGAAGTAATTAAGTAGATTTTATAATGTCTGTCCATTTCACATTATGAATTACATGAATTTATATTAATCACTATTATTATGTAAATGTGTTACCAAATAAATGTAATACTTTTCGCTGCATTAAATACTTTTATAACAAATCACAATTAAATACAATAAAGTTAAACAGTTTTTCAGGATTCACAATAAACCATTAAATCACTAATCTTGACATCAACTGATTAAGTCTTGAAACAAGTAGTTAAGGTACATTCAGTTACCTCTGATAATTTACCATAACTATAGTTTGACTAAACCTCAGCAGCCAACAGTGGCATAACTAACATTAATGAAGACATAGTTCAGCTGAAACAGAATGGTCACTTTTCCTCAAAGCTTCATTCCACAGTGCCCTAATTTTTTTTTTTAAATCTTACAGGAGCAAAATACATAGCAACAACAAATGCAACAAGATATCTAACAAGTAGTCGTGGCCAAATTTAACCACATTAAACAGTCTTTTGGGGAATCAAAACATAAGGCAGCTCCAAGTCTATGTGTTTGACAGTGAAATATCCATAAAGACAAGCTCTCCTACAAATTGGCGTGGGTCCAAAGAGCCAAATCCAATTTTTCAAGTTTTTTTTACAATCGTTGAGATGGAGAAGTAAGTTGGGGTGTACCAACAGCCTCGATTGTACAGCACTTGCCATGTCGATAGCATTTAAGAGAGAAACTTCAACTTTAAAGATTGCACTTTGGGGGGCATCTTAACACCATTCATGTCCAAAGTTCTGGAACACCTCACAAGTGTAGCACGGTGTGGTGTATGCCAGGTTGAGGGCCTAAATAAGACCCATCAGCAGTGTGCAAGCTTTAGCAGTACTGCCACATCCTGGAAACACCTCCCTGCCTTCTAAAAAGGATGGACACATGGACTGGATCCTCTCGATCAGCACCATGGATGACGAGTATCTTGAGGATATGTTCAGTGGCCTCACTGCGGGTGTCCTCCTGCATACAATTTATAAAAAAGAACACAATTTTACTGAGAAACAAATACAAAAGATTCACTATCAGTGCAGAAAAAACATGCTTTCTAAAAATGATTAAACCTAACTCACATTGTTAAATTCAGTATGTCTTTTACAGTGAGTCAACATAAGTAAAAAAAATGTGTAGAACATTGCGCAAAACAGCTGCAATTCACGGATTGTACCCATGAAATGAATGTTGTTCAAAACCATACATTGTGTGTGCCTCTGCATCTTTACAGTGCCAAGAAACTTTATGACTTTGTAATTTGGACCATTGCTGAATGGAAATCTTACTTTTTCACTTGCACTTAAAATGATTTTTATGCCACATAAAAAGAAAATCATGATTTAACAGGGAATCTTCACATAGCTCTTCTTTCTCGCTGAGTTACAGGATAAGGCTTTGGTTCTGTGAACAGATTGATAATGTTTCAATATTGTGTGCATTACAAGCGGGAGGAGTTGTCCTGCATATATACCTGCATGCAGTTTTTGTTGTGTGCAGTTTTCTGTTGTTCAAGAACAGGGAAAAATAAGAGCAGCAATATTATAGTATTCTTTTTCTACTTGCCTGTATGAGACTAATGTGGCCGCGTCAGACCAGTCACTGATATCACAACGCACTGCTGTACTGTTCTGTTACCTGTTGAGAGACACAAATTGTTGCATTGAGTACTCATTTACACGCTGTTTAATGCATTGTAATACAGCATTGAGTTTGCACCTGACAATTGGCATGGCAACGAGGCGGAGGGGCTTGCTGCCCATCGCATTCAAAGCTAACTGTCCCTGCTTCAGCGCCTAGACTGAGATGCACAGGGCTGAAGCTACTGATGCTAAATTTGGGCTAGCTAGCTAACAGTTAGCTCAACTCCTCCCTCACGTTAGCCTTGAAAGGCTGTGGTCTAACATTAGGTTTTTAAAAACATTAAATTTTATTTTCATTAAAAAGGTGACCGGCCCTTTATACCGTTAGCTCACTAAAATAAAATGGCTAACATCATACAGGCACTTGCTGCTACACATCAATGTTTAATTGGTATCCAAGTTCACCTTCCATCTGATACTGCATTTTTCCAAACTTTCCTTCTTTGGTGCAGACTAGATTTGATAAATGACTTGCTGCAAAGTTTTCAGTTGATATAAAAACGACTAGACGCTTTTAAATAACGCTTAACTTTATAACGTTAGAGGACACACACACACACACACACACACACACACACACACACACACACACACACACACACACACACACACACACACACACACACACACACACACACACACACACACACACACACACACACACACACACACGTTACATCGATTTCCTTACAGAAACATGACAGTTTGAGCTTAACCATGGCCAGCTAACATTAAATTACTCAGGAGTTAACCGGACTAGGTGACTTTGTCTACAAGAACGCTGCTAACTACATTTAATCTCCTCTACTTTTGACTAACCACCAGTCTCAACTTTATAGAAGTGGATAATGGCGGCGCTTTTACGTTATTGTGATTAAAACTCTAAGTTTGAACCGTAACGTCTATGCAATAATCAAACCATCAAATGAACACATATATGTTATCACAAATCTAAAATAGAAAAGTCAAAACTTACCGAAAATAAGTCAGCCGTGTAACAGCAACATCCCAAACCGACCGTCTCTGCCACGACTGAAAGCGGGATAATGTTGTAAAAAAACGAAACATAATGCGCATGCGCGGATTCAAACTTGCAAACCTTGCTTTTCAGATTAAAATTTACTTGTATTTTTAGGTTAATGTGCTGTGACTATAAAACATGAAATAGTATTTGTAAATATATGATAAAATGTACTCCTTCTCAGTTAAGTTATTACATGAATACATTGTGTAAATTTTACTTAAGATGTTCTCGTTCCCACTTAATCTTGATTTTACAATGTATAAATTACATGAATTAATTTAATAGATTTTACCATACCACAAAGTCATTATTTTCAGTGTGGGCTCCACCCACCAGGTACAGCAGTAACGTCTCTGATATCCTCCATGTTGTTACAGATTCAGAAGCACCATGTTGAAGCACCACTTAAACTGTGCTGTTGTTGGCTGTGAATACGAGCAGAAAACACTCCATCGCATCCCAGCCGCAGAGGACAGAAGAGCGGCATGGCTTGAATTCATTTTTGAAGGCAATGTTCCTGCTACAGTTGGCAAAAAATTGTCGGTGTGTGCTAACCACTTTGAGACGGACTGTTTCTCCAACTTCGGTCAGTACAAGGCAGGATTAGCCGGGAAACATTTGCTAAAAGAGGACGCACTTCCAACTTTGCGTGGACTACCTGCAGACGAGGAACATGTAAGTAGTTCTATACAACTTATAGATTAGGGTGAACATGTGTGTGTTGTAGCAGTGTTTTGCCATTGAGAACGAGGTAGCTAACCGCTAGCATTGGCTTCTAGTTAGTTTTAGTTAACATTGTAGCTAGCTAGTGTTTTGCCACATACTACAAGGTAACGCTAACCGCTAGCTTCTAGCAATTAGCATGGTGTCCACATACAAACCCGGAGACTCAGTCGGTCAAGCAATACACATCCCCCGCCGGATGTAATTTCGGGGTTTTGGAAAATAATGCCTTTGTTAATATTTTATAATATTATATTTATAAACATTTTTATCAGTGGAACAGCTTTGCAAGTACTGTGAGTATTCCCGAAGTTGGAAAAGCCAGCCTCTTCTGGATCAGACACCAGCTGGGAACGTCCAGCTTTCTGCTGCAGGGTACATCAGTGGAGCCTCGTTCTTCAAACTTCAAAAGGTAAATGGAGATAAATAATAGCTTGCTCCATTATTGTATCTGGCATATGTTTAATATTATAAAAACCTTTATAAAACCGTGCGTAAGCACACCTGTAAGCAATGTTCCCTTTATAAATCAGAGATTGACTACGAGTGTGCGTACGTGGATCAGACTCTTATCCCGCCCTGTACACGCCCATTTTTAACCATAAATAGTCAATGTAAAGCTCCTCGTGAATGCTGATCAGTACGTTAATGACCCTGGCAGTTGTTCTTCGTTACACCGAAACATGCTGAATAATGACGACTGGTGGAGAAAACAAACAAACAAACAAAAAAACAACTCCCAGACGCTCGGGAATTGCTGCCAGTTGAATTATAATTTCGGCCTGTTGTCGCACAGCGTATGGAAACTGGATCTATAGACTAACTTTATTAATAAAATCTTCCAAATCAGCAGACATTACGGTACTCTGGGACAGCTTCGATACACCAGACGTACATAATAAGATTTAACAGAACTATATATTATATCCAAACAAGCCTTAGTGATGAAGTTGAAGATTATATATAATATTTATTAAAAAAACACTTAGCTGTCTGACATTTCCCTCTGAAAACAGCCGGTTTCCCCCAGAGTGGCGAGGACCTGTATTTGGACCGTGACAGCACGGTTTCGGCGCGTTGCCCTCTCTACTGGGCCCAATTCAGTACATAGATCCAAGAGCGCAGCTATATTACTATTACAGCTACATTAGGGAATTTAAATCGGTTTATGAGCCAGTCATCGTCATGGTCCCTGAAGAATCTTTTTCTCCTGATTCTTCCATTCCGGTCCTCCATGCAGCATTACGCACGGGTTCACCGCAGTATTTATATGTTTAGTCTACAACAATTTGTGCCTGTAGACACCTTCGTTACGCCCCAGTCTAGGGGTGCCTAGGACGCAACATAAAAAGGCCCCATCTTCCCCGTCTCCCAAGTAGCCACAAACAATTCCGTGACTAGATTAACAAAGGTATTTATTTTACATAGAAAAATATATGTATGTAACAAATGTATAAAGCTTCAGGGTGGCCTACCATAAAAGTAACAAACAAAACAATCCTAACTGAGAGATAAGCAACTAACCTAACAAACAAATGGGCAAAACAAAAGACAAAAGACTTACCTCTCTAACTAACAAAAACATGAGAAAACAAGCTCAACACATCTGGAGGTCCACCCTTACTAAACAAACGAAAATCAATATCCAATCTAAACCAAAGAGTACAAAAAGAGTGGCCGGTTGGGAGATTAGGAGGATGAGGAAATGCCTGCTGTCCACCAGACGCCGCCATCTTGGCTCCTTATAACCGGGATGCCTCCCCAGCTGCAGCCAATCACAGGGTAGGGCCTGAGCTCCTCCACCAATCCACGGATGGCTATGGCAAACCTTCATTTGCATATAAAAGTAGAAAAAAAGAAAAAACACAGGGCACACACCACACACACACAGCAGACCATACACAAACATGACCACAGTCATAACACCTTGCTAAAATCACAGCAACAACTAGTGGTATCCCCCACCCCGAGATACAATTTGAAATCGAAATGTAATAGGCAAACACACTTTTCTTCATGCAGGGTTTGTTATAAACAGTATTAAATTTTAGACTGATAACGAGGACATAGAGCGTAACGATTGCGCGAGAGCTTAACGGCTGTATTTCCAGACTTTGACATTTGATGATATATGCACAGTTTTAAAGATAGATATTTAGTTATTTACACTGTGTTGTGCAGTTATCTAATGGTAGGGTATTTGATGCTATCCTGTATTCCATGTAGTCGGGCCATCTCCTACTGCTGCGCTCCGTAGCGGACAATGTGACGGCGAGACAGCTAAGATTTGAGTTTGAGGTGTTTATGGAACAATTATCACTCAGTACAATCGCAAATAACACTGCTGGATTTAATCTTCATATGGTGTGAAGAAATGTGCGTGAGGCATTATTTTTTAATACTTAAACATATTAAGAGTAGCCTAACCCTTATTCCCACATGTACTTTCTGCAGTCTGACTTCAGTTCAGTGTGTATATACTGTGTGTATATATATATATATATATATATATATATATATATATATATATATATATATATATATATATATGAATAGTCAGTTGTGCTAGGTTTTCTCAAGTTTACAATGCAAACACATATGGATGTCAATTTTGGTGTCTTGAAACTTATTTTTCTGAAAAAGAAGTTGTGTGAATAAAAATTCTATAAGTTTCATAAATAATTGCGTAGCTTCTAGAGATAGACGATAGCTTCTGGCCTAGCACTAGCTAGCTAGACTACCTTTGTGGAGCTACAACACTGACTAATATCTAAGAAAAAATACAAAGTAATTTTTTGACTAACCATTCAGAAATGTCCTGCTGAATTCTTTGAGTCTCAGGTTCTGGAGGAGACTCCCCTCCTTCAGGATCCGATTCTGGGTCAAACGTGTGTGGCTGATCCATGTAGGGTTGAACCATGGACGTAGGATGAAAAGTTTTTTCCGCCATGTCCGCCATAACTTCCTCCGATCTGTGCTGCGATCCGTCATGCGCATGCGCAGATGACTTTAGACCGTTACAACTATGCGCTCCCCGTTACCATGGTAATAGTTAGAGTGGGGTGTGGGTAAATGTGCAGCAGCTCATAAATATGCAATGAGCAGCAGAAAACAGAACACTTTGAAAGGGACTGAAAGAGAGGGTAATAGAGGGAGGTAAGAATCTTTTCCTACAAGCTATTTCCAGCAATCAACTTCAGAAACATGTTTTCTGGAACTCATAGACCTATTTTAACTTGTTGAAAAGCAGTCATAATATGGGCGCTTTAAGTTTAGCTTATTACACCACCAGGAACTCTTTATAGGTAGATAGGAAGTGAGGCTTGGTAGGTGACCACTTATAGAAGAAACGCTAGCCACAGTTGAGAGCGATATAGTTTTCTGACCACGAAACCACGAATACTGAAGTGAATAAGATTCAAGCTTTCGTTTACATCTACACTGACACACATACGCCGTTGGATAGGATATTTAAGTTGTATTTAGAAGGATAGTAGATCCTATTTTTGTTGGAATGAAGTTTAAATTTGTTTGAACGTGTGTCCAAAATCCCCCTTGCCTGGCTCGTGTAGCAGCTTGATAAGAAGGTAAGACAAGTTGCCGAAACAAAGTAAATTTATTTATAATATAGATTTTCTTTAAACATATGAAACATCATTTCCGTGTTATTATTATTATTATCTTATTCACTACTCCCAATTTTTCTTACAATGTCTTTATTACATTTTTCCTTACACTAATAAGATAATTTTATTGTTAAATACATTACATTAAAATTAGAACTTTTGATTGGCAGGTTTCAAGCTACATCTGCTACTTCTATGCTGATATTAGCATCAGTATCATTATGTATTTCCTCTAATGAAGTCAATGATTTATCACTGAAATTAACAGACTCAATCAATAGCAATATTTTTATGTTTTGATTACTTTGTGATTAATTAGTTTGAGATCAGTTTGGTGTCATATATTTAAGAAATAGGACAGTGCAACTGTCAGGAAGTCTTGACAATCAGAACTACAAAAACAACTTTCCTCTATTTATGACTGATCTAATTTGCTTGGTAATGCACCAGTTCCTAGTTCCATCCATGATGATGAGAATTAGTAAGTGCCTGAAACTATTCTAACTTCTACTAATCTCTTACAAAGAAGCTACTGAATAAGTGAACACGGAGTGATTTCAGTCCCAACCTCCTTTAATAAAAATATATACTCCTGAATAATAATTGAACTAGCTAAATTATATATTTAATTAGCTAGGTGATATCATCTGTTTGTAGTTCTATACACCCAGCTGTTTTCGGTGCTTCTCCAGGTGGTGATGGCAGCTGATTCAATCTGGAAGAAAGAATGTGAGATCATTACACTTCATGGGCCACTAAAAATATGCATAGGAAATTATTTCCCACTATCAATGTCACCACTTCCTATGATGACTCAAAATTGTTGAATAATTGAACACAGAGTGATTTTGGTCCAAAACACATTTAAAAAAGAATGAGCTCATTAAACTTACGATACGGCCCTAAAAATGTTAATTAGCGTTGCCTAGCGTCTGCGTGGGACAACTCTCCTCCGTCTGTGGACGCGGGAGGAACTGTGAGTCCTCCTACGTCTACAAACGGGGCGAGCGGCGTGTCTGCATCTGCGTGGCATTGTCAAAAAACAACCTGATGGAAGTAACGGATCCTATTCATAAACTCAAGACAATGTTCTGTGATGTCACTGATTATGTCACAGTTTATATGACACATAATCAATTGTGATCTCACAGAGACATTTCATGATGTCAAATTATTGTGACTCAATCAATGACTATAGTGATGTCACTAGTGATTGAACTAAGTTTTTGTTGCAAAGGATTTGTGACATCATCACTGATTCATTACCTCACCCCATTTGAAGGCAGCATGTTACATCATCAATGACATCATAGTACGCTGCAATTGTCAGGTATTCTTGACAATCTGAACTGCAAAGAAAACTTTCCTTTATTTGTGACTGATTATCTACTTTACCTGTTCTCCAGCAGTTCCTAGTTCCATCCATGATGATGAGGATTAGTAAGTGCCTGAAACTATTGATCTGTTACATAGAAACTATTGTTCGCATAGACCAGCGGGGGAGGGTATATCACTACAGACATGGCACACCTTCTCTTCTCTGCTTCTCTTCCTAGTTGTCAGATTCATCTACCAACCCTTAAAGAGCTGACTCAGGTTTTCCTTGGACCAGATCTTAGTTATGCTGTTATAGGTCTAGACTGATGGGGGACTTCCTTTGACACACTGAGCTCCTCTCTCTCCTCTCTCTTTCCATCTCTGTGCCTTCATGTCCCAGTAATGCTTGTCACCAACTTAGCTCCGTGGAGTTTATTCCCTGTAGTCCTTATGTTTTCTCATTCACATTCTTCCTTGGATAGGGGTGGCACCTAAATCATGGTTGCAGCTGCTGCTGTGGTCCTGCTCGGTGCCCTGCTACGCCCCACTACACCCTACTACTGCTACAACTATTATTTCTAGTCATATTTCCATTATTTTTATTGTTACTATAATTGTCACTGTTCATCTTACCAACTGCTAACATTATTATGGATCATATTTCTCTATCTGTATATCTGTATCAATGTCTGTGTCCCAACTGGCACCAGCAGATGCCCGCCCCCAAGAGTGTGTGTGTGTGTAATGCTTCAAATTCCTAATTAATTCGTTAGTCACCAGGTGTATTTTGTGTGAACTGATCTAAAGTGAGGAAAACGTATTAATATCTATCAAGCTATGATTAATCCAGGTAGTGAGGAAGCATCTACTAGTTGTTAGTTAAGTATGTTGTGTGTGCTCATCTAAAGTGAGGGTAATCTATGCCTCACAAAGCATTTACAAATGAGATTGAAAGGCCCCATCTGTGTGGGGGGAGGGTAACCAGTATCAGACAATGGTATTTAGGCCTTTACACCTTGAGCTTTAGGGTTGCTAATGTGACATAGTCTGATTGTCATACAAAATTCAGAATAACGTTCCCCTGTTCTGAAATTTCAAAGACTTCTTTTTTCGTTGTCAAGGATTTTCTTTAGCATTCAGTCATATATTCTGGCATTGTGTATGTGTCACATTCCTGAGTGAGCAAAGGGATATTTAGAGCACAGAAAAAATAATAAATAATTTGCAAGCACACATATTATATTTTGAAGAGAAATTAAATGAAAACTAAAAATGATTTTGCTTGACCAAACAAAAATATATTATGTGCTGAATGAATGAATTAGCATTTGTCCGATTATCCATGTAATAATGTGCATTAATCACCTCTCTCAGTCTTACCAATATGCCCTCACAAAGTCACTAAATCTGTCACAGCATTACCGCATTGAATATGTGCCGCAAAATCATTTGGTCAGGCCTATGAAGATGGTACATTGTGATTGTCAGAAATATAACTATAAGAAATGTGCACAAAAAATATAATCTGCAGTGGCAGGCTGTCAGGGTGTCTTGGACTGTTAGTCAGTGTTCATTGACTGTTTGTTTCCCCATTCACTGTCACCAGCACTCACTCTCTCTCATTCTCCAGCACACACTCCTCCCACTGATTCATACTCCTCGTTACTCACGCAGATCAGACTCTCCCAGTCCCCTCAGTCCTAATTACACACACCTGCACCTCATCAAGCCTCATCCTCAGTCCACCACCTGCAACTAATCAGCCACCACCTACATAAGCAGCACAACCACACACACTCCTTGTCAAGTCTCGTTTCCACATGACGCTTTGACCACGCACGTTAAGCCTAGTCATTCCAAGTTTGCCTACCCTGTACTTCGGATCCTGTTGTCTGCTGCTGCTCTGGAACCTGCCTACCCAGCTACCAGATTTCCTGCCTGTTGCTTCCTGCTCGTTGTTGGATCATTACTAATAAAGCTCAGCTTCTCTACTGCAGTCTGTCTCCTGGTCGTCCGTGACACAGGCAAAATGCTTAAACTCTTTTTTTCTTCTGATAATTATAATCTGTGTCACATGAAGTTATACATTAACTGGTTAATAGAGAAGCCATATTTGAGGGCTGTCAAATAGTCCAGCATTGTAAAATGGAGTTTGCATAAAGTAAAAGGCACACAACCAACAACATTTTTCCCAACAGTTTTATTGGTCTTAAAGCCCTTGGTACACATTTCTCTCGCTATATATTATTTTATTGTGCACAAAGTATTTTACGGCTTTCCAGTCTTTCATTGTCCAGTCTTATTTTCATTTAAGCTTCTTTGACAGTCTACTTTTCCAGGGATCTTCCTTCAGGAAGTCCTTGAAATGTTGTTCCACGGTTTCTCTCTCAGACTGTGACCAGGGCCTTCTTGATTTCTCTATACATAAAAGAAAGAAAGCAAGTGAATAAATGGATGAATGAAAATCACTATCCATCAATTTTGGTCGACAAATGTCAAGAGTTCTCCATGTATACAACATTCTTTGGAGTCTTAGGAAAAACTCACCCTTTTGATGGCAACAAGTTTTTTATGACCCCAGTCTTCTTCCTTGAGGTAGCAGCCCTGTGATCTGAATGTCCACCCTCTGAGTTTCCTGAAACCACATTGATGCAATTCAATTTACACTTCCAATAGGTGATTGAATTATTGAAAGTCAGGCTGCTAGTAGACATATTTTTTTCTTTCCATTAAAACACTACATGCAGAAGAGAGTCTTACCTTGTTGACTTGTGGTTGCAGTCTGCTCAGATTGGACATCCTCTGCATCTGTGTCGCTCAGGTCCTGCTCAGCTGCAACGCAATGTTTATAATGAATACTTAAAAGCGAAAAGGTATTTTTCCCCATCATGAGTTAAAGTATTTTAAGACAAGTAGAGGGATTCTTTAAATATTTTACTTACAGTTGATGTAGGATATTATTTCTTCCAGGGATTTTCCTTTGAATTTGCCCGTTCCATCTTGCAGGGCAAATAGAAGTCGGCTCACTTTTTCCATGTAGAGGGTTTCTTCAGGGAGTCTGTAAAACTCCCTGTGGACCTCGATATCATGTCCCATGAAAGTTGCCAGCTGGTTTAGTTCATGCGTTTGCAGGTTAAGGAGCTGTGAAACTGTGGCGACATGTTTTCTTAATGTTGTGGATGTGATGTTTTCCGGTTGTTTGGCTCCACAGGCTTCTGCATAATGCTTTAAGATGTCACATCCTCGAATGTTCCACTGTGATCCATAAAATGGACAGGCAAAAATGTAGGGATTGCTCGGGGAAATCCCAACCTCTCCCCTGGTTTTAATCAGGAGTTCCACAGACTCTTTTACATTAGTTGGGAACAGCACTGGTACTTTGCGGCCCCTTTTGCCTGGTACCTCTACCCTGGTGAGTTTCTGACATAACTCTTTTTCAACAGGTGACAGACTCTCCAGAATGTCATCCTGTATACTCTGGTTGTTTCTCTGCAGATATGTTTCGACTTCTATTCTAGAAACTTCTCTTTCACAGTGACGATTGAATGAAATCAGCTGTGTCAGCGTGACTTTAGAGAGCTCACTCCATGACCTTTGTGAAGGATGGTCAATGAGAGCTTTTTGGTTGACTTGTTCAAGGTATTTCAAGTGATCCTGGAGCTTCTTGATGTCCTCTGACAGAGGCAGGATTTGGGGGCTGTTCCATTTTTTTTTGATACAGTATTTTCAGTGCATTGGATGTCCATTTCAGTTCAATTAATTTAAGGAATTTCTCTGCTCTTCCCTTTAAGACAATGTCCTCTTGACGTAGAGCTTCTCCTTGCAAAATATATGACACCTTCACAAGAGAATGACGCAGTTTGAGTGCAGTTGAGGGAACTGAGAATCGGTTTGTTGAGTGATCAAACCCAGTCATCTGTTTTACAGCCTCAAGTACTGTATTGAACTTTCCTGGGTTGATCAAATCCTTCAAAAAGACAATGTCTTTGTCGATTTTCCTTGTCACAATAAGAAGTCTTGCCAGTTCTCTCATCTTATTCCTGATGTCTGCCTGATGTTGTCCAACTTCTCCGTTTTTGAGGAACATTCTCTCTCCCAGTGAAATGATAAGCATGTCAGACTTCACCACTTGAGTTACAGTGTCGTATGTCATGTCTTCAAGAACTTTCTTAAGTCCACTGGAAAATGCATTGGCCGTGGGCAACATCAAGGAACTACTTGCCTTAACTCTTCTTTTTACTGGTCCATCCTTGTTGACTTGTTGTTTGCAATGCTTTTGATGCCTCCAAAGATCTGTTTTGACATGCATAGCAAAGCAAAACTTACAAGGCAGATAGTCTGTTGCTGTTGATGGAAAGGTTGCTTGCCTTTTTGGTATGATTTGTCCTTCCCCAGAGGACAGGACAGAACAGTTATGGTGGTAGTTTCCCATGTTTCTTATTTTGCTGAAAGCAAAATTTTGCATGTGTGTTCCTTTCCCCATTGCAATTGCCTTAGCCACTTCAACTTTGGTGGAATGCTTCTGCTTCAGATGTCTTGTGATTTTTGCATAAGGCTTCTCACAGTAATGGCAGTAGTTCTTCTTGTCATAGATTCTCTGATGTTTGGAGTTTGAGGACATTTTCACTTTGATATTGTCTGCCATTGCCTTTGTGGTTTTTGAAGGGGGTTTTCCTTGGATTATTTCCTTTTCTGCTGCTACGTCGTCTGCCTGTTCTTCTTCTTCATCTGACATGTCCAGGGAAATGGAAATTTCTTGCACAGTGGTCTGAAATAAAGACGGATAATATATTTATTAATTTGCAAATAAAAACAGAATACATTTCTAACTGAAATACGTTTTTCCTTACAGTTATCATATGTATTTTTCACCACCTCCGGTTATGTAATTAAACCCTAATTACCATTTCACACAAAGATGATTCCTCTTCAGTGGAAGAAGATGTATCCATCAGGTCATTGCCAGTAATCGCTTGCTGATCACCAACAATACTTCTTGAGATGTCCATTTCATCTGGTATTTGGGGACAGCAATTTCCTGTAGGCGTTCTGTCCTGTAACAAAAAATAGGAAAAATAAAACATTGCAGCAATCCACACATCAAGTGCCTGATTTGTGTCATTTTCTGACATGTGTTCATGTTTATGTTGCCGCCATGCCTCATTGTATTTATCACCAATTTAAAGTATTTTCAATTCTTTGAGACTTCCATTTATATTTTAAAATGAGGTCGAAACATGCAGGTGTCAAATATAAAATGGAAAATAGGGGTGGGCAATATGGAAATAATCTTATTAATCTTGTAATATAAAACTATTTCTGGAAATTCCATAGTGGTAAACATATGCATTAATCCACAATGACATACAAGACATTCTATTAGATATAGGGTATAGATTTCCTCTCTGCATTATCAATGTTTTTTTGGTGCACAATATTGAGATTACTTACTTTATTTCTATTCTCATTGCCAGATATGATTGTGGGTCCAGTATAATCAGGCTGATGTGTGAAACCTGTAAATACATTAGAATAACATGCATCATTTCCATAGAAGGGATTTGAGTATAACACTTTTCTAATCCATAAAAAAATACGGGTTACACTTCACTTTAAGGTATCTACATAAGAGTGACATGACACTGTCATGAATGTGTCATAAACATTAAAAAACAAGTCACAAACGTTTATGACAATGCTTGTGTCAGTAATTGTGATGAAAATAAATGGGTTAGCGTTATGGTTAGGGTTCATGTGTAATGACAGTGTCATGACACTCTTATGTAGATTCCTTCAAGTAAAGTGTTACCAAAACATGTAACCTTATATATTATACATCTATGATGTGAAGAGAGTTATTATTGGCACTTACATGTGAGAGCCTCCAGGCATTCTTCAATGTTGGGACGTTCTTCAAAAGATCTACTTAGCATGCTGGTAATAATATCGGTTTGAGTCGTCCATCTTTCTTCACATTGAAGAGTGAAGGTGCCTGTTCTGACATTTTGAGATAGGCCAACTGGATCATTGGAGTATGGTGTCCTGGTTTGATAGGGATGGTGCCCATCGGTCAGGATGTAATGCACCAAGCAACCAGCTACCTAAAATATAATGGATCATTTAAAATTGTGGGAACCCACTGTTCATTACCTAACTAGCAAAACTAAACTCAAAAAAATAAAAACATATTTTTGAGAAATTCAAACTTATAGTAGTAGTGTACGAAATTTAAATAAACAATAAACAATTTCAAGCTCAACTTACTTGGATATCGGATTCCTTTCTGTACTTGTATTTTAAGCCTCCAACATCCTCATAACTGGACCAAGAAAAAGATCCAGCCTTTTGTGCAAGATCCAGTTTTCTGCTTGCACCAAAGTCGGCGATGTACAGTTTATTGTTCTTATCTGTAGAATAAGTAAAGAATGCTTCTTAATCATCCATATCAATTAAAACAACATCCGTGAAAACTATTAAAATGCATATTACAGGCTGTTTCATGCATATTTTATTACCAAACAAAATATTTTCAGGCTTCAGGTCTCTGTGCAACATTCCATGTGAGTGAAGTTCCTGAAGTCCCAGCAATAACTCACAGCATATCCCCAGCCTTCGATGCTCGGTCAGGCTTTGTCTCTCAGGAAAATCCTTGTTTTCCATCAGTTCGCTCAGACTGTATTCACAGAGAGGGGTGACGAAATAGGCAAAGTAGGAGTCTTCCAACACGGCAAGTGGTTGCAAAAGATGCTCTGCTTGTAAATGTGAACTGTCTGAACACAAGTAACGAGCCATTTCCAACTTGCTTTTGGAAATATGCTTGGCAACTCGTTTCACTGCCACAAGGCAGTTGTGAAAAACTCCTGGGAAAATCTCTGCGCCATTGCATCCATTTGCAATCTTCATGTTTGTGTTGAAAACAAGGTCATCAATCTTCATAACGCCCGGTTTGCAGTCAAGATTTTCAAATGAGTTCTTCCATCGAGATTCCTTAAATGCAAAAAATCAATAAGATTATATATGTAAATACAAAAGGAAACATACAAAACATGAAACAGTATACAAAACAAAACGGGGAACAATTACTAAAGTGATATAGATGACAATCTATTGAAATCCCAATATATATTTACCTTTCTTTCTGTGTTGTCGTCGCAAGAGGAACCAGTGGTTTTCTAAAACAAATGACATTTACAACATGAAATCAATTAATTCAAATTTGTACCACAGACAGTGTTTAAAATATAAGGTTCCATTGACGTGATTTATATTAATTCAAACTGAAGCAAGTGTAAACCTTGACTGATGGTAAGATTAGTCATCCCATAATCCTTTGAGTGTACAGGCAGGCATGGCTAGCATCCTTTCTCTCTGTTTCTATTGTTTATTGTATTTCACTATATATTTATTGCCAACGTTAGAGGCAGACAATTAGTGTGCTTTAACAAGGATGGACTTTACATCCTCACATTCTCTCTACCTACTTTCATGTGGCACCATATCAGGGCCACTCTACATTTTGGGTTTTAACAATACCTTTAAAAGATGCCCGTTTACAAAGTATATTTATTGTGTGATGAAAGAAGTCCTTACTACTTGATGAAATCCCTGAGATAAGTTCATCTAACAAAATGTTTAAATATAAATGAACATACATGTCGCCATAGACAGTTTGGGTTTCCGTAGTCGTACAAAATTTCTTCGCCGGCGTTTATTTTTGTGATTGCAAATGCACACAGATGTGGTGTTTTCTGTTCATCTAGTATCTGTTGGTCACATAAGCACAGGCACAAAAATCACAATTATAATCAGTTATTGTATTTCACATTACTAATGTAAAATAGAACAATAGGTTCAGCAATATATGTATATATGTTGTGATTAAAACTTTTTTTATAAAAAAAAAAATGCTGGCAGGGTGACTTTTGTCTGTTACTTACTATTTTAATTTTGCTATTCGGTTTGATATGGTCATCATTTATGAATCGTCCAAGCCTCGCTGTACTCTTACTGCCATCAACACTGCATACAAAAAATAAAGAAATACATTTTACAGTTTAGAAATATTATTAAACAGAGTTAAATTATAGTAAAAACATTCATTCAACGGTTCTTACCAGAAAGTCTGTTCCTGAAAGGAGTAGAAATGAAGAAATGCGGCATCTGTCTCTGAGTACTCATTGAATAGGGCCTCTCCTTCCAAGCCAGTCATGTGTCTTCCAACATACTCAAGCAAGAAATCTCCCTGCTCAATGTTTATGGTGGCGATTACTCCATGACCTGAAAGATAGATTATAAAACTGAATGTCAATTATATGTATTCATTAATTACAATATACATATACATGTTGCAGCTGTCACCATAATGAACAACAACAAAAACTATATCAGCAATTAAAGTGCTGATAATGATATGCATTGTCACTTTAAAGGTCCAGTGTGTGGGAATTTCTCCCATCATCATTGAGATCATATATCATCAACTGTCTCTCACCACGCAGTTTAAAGTTTGTATTACAGCTACGCTAGCCTTCACGGTCAAAAAGCTGGTCTCTTGCTCTTTTTAATATCCTTTTTCTTTTTCTGGGCGAAGAGGAAGACTCCTGTTCCTGAAATTTGGATTTTGAATACGTGTGGTCCTCCATGTTTCCTTCTTCAAACTTGCCACTGGGGCCGGGAAGCTACGATACCCGTTTGCAGCGTTAGCAGCAGCTGGGAGTTTATCATGTGACAGCGAAAATGCGAAAGGTGGAGCAGTATGTCCTGTATGTCCCTTACACACACACACGC
>NC_053118.1:40863822-40869500 GCF_010015445.1 Perca fluviatilis
TATACACTGCATAGAACAAAAAGCATCAATCTAGCTGAGATGAGATGTGAAATATATTAGGTGAAAAAGATTGGGGCTGAACAAGAAGAAAGAGAGAAAGAGAGGAGAGAAAGAGAGAAGAAAGAAAGGAGGGAGAGAAGAGACGAGAAGAGAAGAGAGAGGAGAAGAGAATAAAGAGAAGGAGAGAGAGAAAGAGGAGAAGAAAAGAAAGATACAACTTTGACTAAAATAGACTAAAAAGGCTGAAAGTTTAAAGACTTTGTATTATTATCAGCCATATCCATTGCGTAGAACAAACAAGCATGACCCTAAAGAGCTGAGAGGTGGATATATTGCCTGAAAAGAAACAGGCGATATACATGAAATCACAAATGACCCTGGAGGGAGAGACAGAAGAAGGAAGGAGGGAGGCATAGAGAAAGAGAGGGAGACAAGAGGGAGGGATTTAGACAGAGGGAGGGAGGGAGACACAGACAGATAAGGAGACAGACAGACAGACAGACAGACAGACAGAAGTGGAACGCAAATGATATAGACTGATGATCATAGTTAGTCTAGTTAGTTGACTCCTACAGCAAGTCTGGAGTAATCAGTAGACTGTCTGTGAAAGGGTTGTCATGGTTACTAAGGGCCTGGGCAATGTTTATAAACATCTCTTTGATCTGATAACGATAGCACCTGCTCTTAATATGTCTCCTGTAGTACCGCCAGCACTTCAGACACTGAGAACAGAAGAAATATTTTCATTATTATCAGATATATACTGCATAGAACGAAAAAGCATCAATCTAGCTGAGATGAGATGTGAAATATATTAGGTGAAAAGAATGGGGCTGAAGAAGAAGAAGAGAGGAAAGAGAGAAGGAGAGAAAGAGAGAAGAAAGGAGCAGAGCAGAAGAGAAGATGAAAGAGAGAAGAGTGTGGTGTGTGTCTGCGACGACGGTGTTGTTGTCTAAGGGGGTGGGGTATGTGTGTGTGTTTTCAGTAGTGTGTGTTGTGTGTGTGTGTTTGTTGTTTGCATGTGTGTCTTTTGTGTGTGTGTGTATTGTGTGGTGTGTGTGTGTATTATTGCGTATGTGTGTGTGTTTGCAAAATAAAACATGAATAGCTGAATTGCTAAAGCTAAACTGGATGAATAGCTTAAAACCGTAAAAATAAGTTGAAGTAGTGAGAGTAGTTGAAAAGTCAAATAACACCTTAGCCAGGGACACACTGATTGATATGCCACAGTGGGATTTGAACCCGGGTCCCCCACACCCTAGCCATGTGCCATAACCACTGCGTCATCTTCAGAACAAACATTGTTCCTTTAGTATTTATAAAGAATCTCTTTGATCATTAATCCCCACACCTGATTAGTGAGAGACAGTGTGAGAGAACCCTTCAAACAATCCTTAATAAATCCACAACAGTACATGCTATCGAAACAGCGACTTGACCGTTAGAGACACAAGGCCTTTGTGAACGTATCGGTATAAAATTTATATGGATAAATGTAAAATGTGTGGGCATATCAGCAATTTTAAAAGTGGTTCGCTGTCCTTTCACTGGGAAATAAAAAGGATTTTTAACATGAGATCTGATGCAGAATTATTTTAATATTGTCACTTGGAAGCTCGCTGAGCCCAAAGTATAAGAACATATCGCTTAAACCGAAGCAAGTTTTCTGAAACTAGACAAAAATACCGCTTTGTTTGGTATAAATTGTGTATGACAAGTAGATATTGTGGGCCTGAGAGCAGTTTACAGACAAGGAACTAAGATAATTTTTTCGAAGCTTCACCCTCTAGCTATGACATCATCCACTCTAGCAAGCGCAATACACACCCTGTTTAATCGATAAAATTTCCTGAAATAATCACTAAACTTAAACAGCTTTTTCACAAAAACTGTAAAATATATCAAAACACTGAGCACACCCCGAATACCTGAATATTTTGTGAACATTTTAAATTTTGAATCACGTCTGTAGGTGGAAGAATGTAGGAGGAGATACATTTTGAAGCAGAAGAGGATTTGAAGGCTTTGAAGCCTGCTCTCATTGACTTTAATGTTAAAAAAAAGTGTTAAAAAGCTTAAAATTTTTAAAAGTATAAATAGTAGAAAAAAAGTTGAAGAAGTCCCATCATTAGCTGAAAGAGCTGAACATTTGAAAAGTTGAATGGTTTAAATTGGATGAAAGTATGCAGAAGTTACAGAGAGCCAAAAAACGTACGGAATAATAAAATGAAAGTTAAAAAAATCAGAAAAATGCATTTTCCTGCAGAAAAGCGTTGCGGGGAATGCTGAACAGCTGAATTGCTAAAGCTAAACTGGTTGAATAGCTTAAATCTGTAAGAAGAAGTTGAAGTAGTCAAAATAGTTGGAGCCAAAATCATTTTAATTAAAGTATGAATTTCATTAAAAGTTTAAACTTTATGCTAAACTGAACTGTTTGCTTTAAATGTTGAATAATGACAAAATGTGTAGAACATTGTGAGGTGTGAGTAGATTTTCTAACTGATAATGACTCACATACAGTGCCTTTGCGAAAGTATTCGGCCCCTTTGAACGTTTCGACCTTTTGCCACATTTCAGGCCTCAAACATAAAGATATAAAACTGTAATTTTTGTGAAGAATCAACAACAAGTGGGTCCCAATTATGAAGTGGAACAAAATTCATTGGCTATTTCAAACTTTTCTAACAAATAAAAACTGAAAAAGTGGGCGTGCAAAATTATTCAGCCCCTTTACTTTCAGTGCAGCAAACTCTCTCCAGAAGTTCAGTGAGGATCTCTGAAATGATCCAATGTTGACCTAAATGACTAATGATGATAAATAGAATCCAGCTGTGTGTAATCAAGTCTCCGTATAAATGCACCTGCTCTGTGATAGTCTCAGAGGTCCGTGTAAAGCGCAGAGAGCATCATGAAGAACAAGGAACACACCAGGCAGGTCCGGAGATACTGTTGTGGAGAAGTTTAAAGCCGGATTTGGATACAAAAAGATTTCCCAAGCTTTAAACATCCCAGGAGCACTGTGCAGGCGATAATATTGAAATGGAAGGAGTATCAGACCACTACAAATCTACGAAGACCGGCCGTCCCTCTAAACGTTCAGCTCATACAATGAGAAGACTGATCAGAGATGCAGCCAAGAGGCCCATGATCACTTTGGATGAACTGCAGAGATCTACAGCTGAGCTGGGAGACTCTGTCCATAGGACAACAATCAGTCGTATACTGCACAAATCTGGCCTTTATGGAAGAGTGGCAAGAAGAAAGCCATTTCTTAAAGATATCCATAAAAGTGTCGTTTAAAGTTTGCCAAAAGCCACCTGGGAGACACACCAAACATGTGGAAGAAGGTGCTGTGGTCAGATGAAACCAAAATCGAACTTTTGCCAACAATGCAAAACGTTATGTTTGGCGAAAAAGCAACCACAGCTCATCACCCTGAACACACCATCCCCACTGTCAAACATGGTGGTGGCAGCATCATGGTTTGGGCCTGCTTTTCTTCAGCAGGGACAGGGAAGATGGTTAAAATTGATGGAAAAGATGGATGGAGCCAAATACAGGACCATTCTGGAAGAAAACCTGATGGAGTCTGCAAAAGACCTGAGACTGGGACGGAGATTTGTCTTCCAACAAGACAATGATCCAAAACATAAAGCAAAATCTACAATGGAATGGTTCACAAATAAACATATCCAGGTGTTAGAATGGCCAAGTCAAAGTCCAGACCTGAATCCAACCGAGAATCTGTGGAAAGAACTGAAAACTGCTGTTCACAAACGCGCTCTCCCATCCAACCTCACTGAGCTCGAGAGCTGTTTTGCAAGGAGGAATGGGCAAAAATGTCAGTCTCCGATGTGCAAAACTGATAGAGACATACCCCAAGCGGCTTACAGCTGTAATCGCGGCGCAAAGGTGGCGCTACAAAGTATTAACTTAAGGGGGCTGAATAATTTTGCACGCCCAATATTTCCAGTTTTTTATTTGTTTAAAAGGTTTGAAATATTCAATAAATTTCGTTCAATTCATGATTGTGTCCCACTTGTTGTTGATTCTTCACAAAAATTACAGTTTTATATCTTTATGTTTGAGGCCTGAAATGTGGCAAAAAGGTCGAAAAGTTCAAAGAGAGCGAATACTTTACGCAAGGCACTGTATGCAGAAAATATGAAACAAATTAATACTGTAATACTGTTAAAGATGAAAGTTGAAAAGGCTGAAAGAAGAAATATTTTTATTATTATCAGATATATACACTGCATAGAACGAAAAAGCATCACTCTAGCTGAGATGAGATGTGAAATATATTAGGGGAAAAAACTGGGGCTGAACAGGAAGAAAGAAAGGAAAGAGACAAAGGGGAGAAAGAGAGAAGAAAGAAGAGCAGGAGAGAGAGAGAAGAGAATAAAGAGAGGAGAGAGAAGAATAAAGAGGGAGAGAGAAGGAAAGAGGAAAGAGAGGAGAAAAAAAGAGAGAGGAAAGATAGAAAAAATTAGAAAGAGAGCAACTTTGACTAAAATTGACTAAAAAGGCTAAAGTTTGACTGTCTGTGAAAGGGTTGTCATGGCTACTAAGTGTCTGTGACGTGTTTATAAACATGCTTTGTGTGTGTGTCTGTGTGTGCTGCTGTGTGTGTGTATCTGTGTGTGCTGCGTGTGTGTGTCTGTGTGTCTGTCTGTGTGTGTGTTTGTGTGTGTGTCTGTGTCTGTCTTTGTGTGTGCGTGTGTGTGTGTAGGTGTGTGTCTGTCTGTGTGTGTGTGTGTTGTCTGTGCGTGTGTGTGTGTATAGGTGTGTGTCTGTGTGTGTGTGTGTGTGTAGGTGTGTGTCTGTCTGTCTGTCTGTGTGTGTGTATCTGTGTGTGTGTGTCTGTCTGTCTGTGTGTGTGTGTGTGTGTGTGTGTGTCTGTCTGTCTGTGTGTGTGTGTGTGTGTGTGTGTGTGTGTGTGTGTGTGTGTGTGTGTGTGTCTGTGTGTGTGTGTGTGTGTATAGGTGTGTGTCTGTGTGTGTCTTTGTGTGTGTGTCTGCTAAACTGGATGAATAGCCATCACATAGGAGAATAAGTTGGAAAGTGGCGAGAGTGGTTGAAAAAGTATAAACGCATCCTACACTAGGACACATTGATTGATGTACCACAGCAGGATTCGAACCCTGATCCCTCCACACCAAAGTCCAGCAGCATAACCACTGGGCTATCTTTAGATGGAGGCAAGCAATTGTCCTTCGTTATTTATAAAGCATCCCTTTGATCATTAATCGCCCGCCACACATAATGAGTGAGAGACAGTGAGAGAACCCTTCAAACAAGCCTTAATAAATCCACAACAGTAAATGCTATCGAAACAAGCGACTTGACCGTTAGAGGCACCACGGCCTTTGTGAACGGTATCGGTATAAAATTTATATGGATAAACATAAAAATATGGGCATGTCAAGTGATTCGTTCTCTGCTCCGGCCATCCATTCCATTCCTTCCATTCCATTCCATTCCATTCCAGCTTCCATTCCATTCCAGGCCCATTCCATTCCATTCCATTCCTTCCTTCCAGTCCCTTCCGTCCCGTTCCATTCCATCCTTCCATTCCATTCCGCTTCCATTCCCGTTCATTCCTTCCTTCCGCGTTTCCGTTTCCTTCCGTTCCTTTACGTTCCGCCGCATCCGCGTTCGCTTGCATCCGGAACGGG